>NW_027635932.1:55040-95026 GCF_903797595.1 Erithacus rubecula
GGTCTCTGTGCTGAAGCTTCAGTTCCACAACACTGTGAACTTCAAGGTCTTGCCTCAAGGCTGATGGCTGCTGCCACCTTGGCCCCATGGCACCCACTGTGGACGTGGCCAGGGACAGGATGGCAGAGGGGCCGGGCAGACACCCTGCAGCGGCCGTGCTCCATCCTCTGGGGCATCCCGGGGCTTTCCCTGCCTGGGGAGCGCAGGGCTGGCCTGTGTTCTCTGCACATGAACGGTTGATGTTATCCACAGGAAACAAAATCAGCATCCCCGTTTCCAGATGTCAGTTAGGAGGAGGCGTTTGGTGCAACAAAGGCAGCCGGGCTTCTCGGTGGTGGCAGCTTTGGTCCAGCAGAAATCTTGTGCCGTATGGAATTTTAGCTGGCAGAAACCCACTCCCAGCTAAGGCCTCTGAGTAGGAATGGTGGCTATTTTCCACAGGACATTAATCTCATCATCCCAGTTTCCAGATGTCTTAGGAGAAGGCATTTGACAGTCCAATGGCAGCCATGGTCCGAGGATATGGCAGCTTTGGTCTGGGAGAAATCCTGCACCATATGAACTTTGAGAGGGCGGTAGCCCAGTCCCAGCTACCAGACCCTGGTGGCTCTTTTCATGTGAAACAAATCTAACCATCCCAGTTTCCTGATGCCAGTTCAGAGGAGGCTTTTGGCGCACCAAATGCAGCCATGGTCCTTGGAGTTGGCAGCTTTGGTCTAGGAGAAATCCTGTTACGTAGGGAATTTTAGCATAAACAAACCAATTCCTACTCCCAAAGGACCGTAAAGAAGAACGGTGCCTTTTTCCACAGGAGAAAAACCTCAACATCCCCGTTTCCAGATGTCAGTTATGAGGAGGCATTTGGCACTCCAACAGCACCCAGGCTTCTCAGTGGTGGCAGCTTTGGTCTGGGAGAAATCCTGCATCCTATGAAATTTTTGCAGGTGGAAGCCCAGTCCCAGTGAGAGGCCCCTGGATATCAACGTTGGCTCTTTTCCATGGGGAACAAAACTCACCATCCCAGTTTCCTGATGTCAGTTGAGAGGAAACATTTGGTGCACCAAAGGCAGCCACTGTCCTAGGAAGTGGCATCTTTACAGGGCACACACCCACAGATTTTTCTCTCTCCAGGCTTCAGAGAGTGCAACCTCCTTTTATCCTTAACTCTCGGCCACACTTTGCCCTCTTCCCTTCCCCGTTTGCCAAGGTACTCGGAAGATTCAGGCTTCCCAACCCGTGTACCCCATATTCCCCCTTGAATCTGCCATTTCCCCCCGAAGTTCAGAAGTTCAGCCTTGTGCAGACTCTTGTCTGGTTCAAGAGCCAAGATGTGTGGGCCTAGTAACAAACCTGCTGCCCAAAGCTAGTAGAAACTTTACAACCCATTGCAAAGACCCTAACAGCCATCCCTTCACCCATGAAGTGATTTGTAAAGACATTAGCACATATCTTTCCTCTCACATTGAGGTTTCCTGACCTCTCTGCTGTTGTAGTTCCATGGACAGAGGTTGTTGTCTCTTCCCCCTTCCATGGGCAGGCCGCTGTTCAGCCATCTCCAGGACAGCAGGGCCCCACCCCACAGCACTGTGATGTAGGAAGACAAAAACCATCACTCCAAATGTCCCCCATCCTCCTTCTTCCCAGGCATGGGCCTCTGCCAGTGGGGTTTGCTGCTGGTTGCCACAGGAAAAAGAAGAGCACTGTGATACTGTGGGGCTCAATGGAACCAAACATCCATTGTGACACTGCAGAGCCTCACAGAACCCAGAGTCCATGGTGACACAACAGGGCCTTGTGGAACCAAGGAATCCAAAGGCCTAAAACAGATCTTGCATGGCTCTGCCTTGGAAAGAGAAACCTCCTTGGCACACACTTAAGAAGGGGGTCTGTTTGTAATGGGGAAACTTAGGAGTTTTAGATTGCTTCAAAAAGAGAAAAGGAAGAAAACCCCTGTTTCCTTGAATGCTGCCAGATCTCCAAGCAAAGCAGATCCCAGGTGACTGAGGACACACAGGATGGGGTTGGGCAATGTGGAGCAAGGTTGTCCACACTGGATCAGACCTCAAGGTAGAGCTTCTCTGAGCAGGCCAGATCTCCTGAAGACAGACCCTGGGTCAATGCCAATCCCAGAACGCTGCAATCAACTCTGCTCTGAAGAGAAACAGTAATAAAAGACACTCTTTAAAATAGGAACTTATTTCTAAGAAGCTCTTTGAAATATTTCTCCATAACTCTAGAAAAAAACTTTCCTCATCAACTGCACTGGACCAGAGGGAAAGAAAGGCAGAGCCATGGTTTGTCAGGACTGGCTTGATCCCAGTGAGCCCCGTGGTGCATTTGGTGCTGAGCCCTTGAACCTCAGGGCCTGAGATGAGCCAAATCCCATTGAACTGACCCCAAATTCCATATAAATACTCCAAAATCCCCCAAAACTTCCCCAAAAATGGTCCTGACCCTGTCCCAAAGCTTCCACCTGACCCCACTCCTCTAGGTAAGTTCAGCTCAGCCCAAATCCTCCATTTTTTTCCCCAAATCCTCCCTTTTTTATCCCAATCTTCATTTTTTTTATTCTAGATCTTCCTTTTTTTATCCAAAACTCATTTTTTTTATCCCAAATCCCACTTTTGTAGCCCCAAAATTCTTCTTTGTATACCCCAAATGTCCTTTTAAGACCCCAAATTTGCCTTTTCACAGCCCAAATCTTTTGTGCATCCCAAATCCCTTTTCCCACCTCAAAATCTCCTTTTCCCACCCCAAATCCCCTTCTTCTACCCAAGGTACTTTCCTGTCTACCTCAAATCCTTTTTCCCACCCAAAATCCTCAATCCCCACCCCAAATCCCCCTTTCCTCCCTCCAAATCTTCTTTTCCATCCCAAAATCTCCTTTTGCCACCCCAAATCCCCTTTGTAGGTTTCCCCAGGTGTTTTTGGGGTTCCACTGGGGTTTTTGGGGTTTTTCCCAGCATTGTACCCAGGGTCTCTGCAGACATTGCACCAGGAGCAGCCCCCACCCCAAATGAATCCCAAATTAACCTTAAATCAACCCTAAATGAACCCAGCTGTGCCCCCCAAGGCTGGAGTGATTTGGGGGGAGTTTGGGGTCTGGTGGGTTTGACCCCAAAGTTTGGGGAAGAAAGAGGTTTGATCCTAAAGTTTGGGGGGGGTTGACAGCCCAGGGTTTGGGATCAGAGGGTTTGACCTCAGAATTTGGGGATCAGGGGCATTTAACCCAAACTTTGGGATCAGAGGGGTTGGACACCCCAAATATTTCAAACCCAGAGGTTGGGAATTGGGGGAGTTTAATCCCAAAGTTTGGGGTCTGGGGGGGTTTGATCCTAAAACTTGGGGTCAAGGGTGTTTTACATCTCAGGATTTGGGGTTTGGGGAGGTTTGACACCAAATTTTGGGGGTTAGGAGGATTTAACCCCAGAGTTAGCAGTTGGGGCCTGAGATGATCCTAAAATTTGTGATCTGGAGGGGGTTTGACACCCCGGGGTTTGGGTTTGGGGGATTTTTGACCTCAGAATTTGGCAATCAGGGGAGCTGAATCCCAAATTTTAGGATCAGAGGTGTTGGACACCCCAAATACTTCAAACCCCAATGTTTGGGGATTGGGAGCTTTGACCCCCTCAATTTGGGGTGAAGGTTGAGATCAAAATGATTCCCTGGAAACAGCAGCGAGACCGGGAACGGGAACGGGATTGGGAACAGGATCAGGATCGGGAACGGGATCGGGATTGGGAATGAAATAGCGATTGGGAATGCAATCGAGTTTGGGAATGGGAAAGGAATCAGTATTGGGAAAGGGATTAAGATCAAATGGAATAGGGATCAGAAATGGGAATGAGATTGGGAATGGGAACGGGAACAGAAGTGGGAATCAGAATGGGATTGGAATTGAGAATGGGAACAGGAATAGGATGAAGATTGGGAATGGGAACGAGATAGGGATCAGGACCAGTAATGGGATTGGGATTGGAATGGGAATAGGAATGAGATTTAGATCAGGAACGGGACTGGGAATGGGAACAGTAAGAAGATTGAGAATGGGATCAAGAACAGGAACGAGTTAGGGATTGGGAACAGGATTGGGAATGGGAACAAGTTTGGGAAGGGGAACAGGAACAAGATAGGGATTGGCAACAAGATCAGGGTGCTAAAGCTGTGATATAAATAGGTGCCTTGGCTGGGAAATGTCAAATTGGAGAACCAAAACCAGTACAGGCAGGAACAACTTTTCCTGGCTGGGAACTGGTATTCCAGTGATCCATGCAGGAGCATCCAGACTGGGATGATGGGGGCTGGGATCACATGGACTGGGATCCTCCTGACTGGGACTGCACAGACTGGGACCAGATGGATCAGGGCCTTCCAGACTGGGATTGTACAAACTGGGAACACATGGACTGGCATTGTAGAAATTGGGAACACATGGACTGGGACTTTACAAACTGGGACCATATGGACTGGGATTGAACAAACTGGGACCATATGGACTAGGATTGAACAAACTGGGACCATATGGACCGGGATTGTACAAACTGGGACCATATGGACTGGGATTGTACAAACTGGGACCATATGGACTGTTCTGGCTGCACCAGGACGATGTGAACCGATGGGGCCCCGCCCCACCCAGGGGTCCCTCCCAGTCCCGTTCGGGAGCGCAGCCAAAACTCCCCGGAGTGAACGCGGAGGTCCCAGAGCGCTCCCAGTGTCGGTCCCAGTCTTGGAGCAGTCCTGGAGCGCTCCTGGTGCTGAATCATCTGATCCTGGTGTTGATCTCAATCCCAGAGCAGGGCTGGTCTTGGTCTCAGTCTCAGTCCTATATGGGTACCGGTCTTGGTGCTGGTTCTGTTTTCAGTCTTGGTCTCAGTCACAGTCTCGGAGTGGTTCTGGTCCCAGTGCTGGTTCTGGTGCCGGTGCTGGTCCCAGAGTTCTCATGGTGCCAGTCTCAATCTCGGTGCTGGTTCTGGTGCTGGTGCTGGTCCCAGAGTGCTCATAGTGCCAATCTCAGTCTCGGTGCTGGTTCTGGTGCTGGTGCTGGTCCCAGAGTGCTCATAGTGCCAATCTCAGTCTCGGTGCTGGTTCTGGTTCTGGTGCTGGTCCCAGAGTGCTCATAGTGCCAGTCTCAGTCTCGGTGCTGGTTCCGGTGCCAGTGCTGGTCCCAGAATTCTCCCGGTCCTGGTCCCAGTGTTGGTGCTGGTCTCAGTCTTGGTCCCAGTGCCAGTTCTGGAGCCCATTTTGGTCTCAGTCTCCATACCAAAGATTTTAGGCCTGTTTGGGTGATTTTAGGATAAACTGGGCAGTTTTAGCTTGGATTTTAGGCACCATTTGGACAATGTTAAGTACATTTTCAGGATTTTAAACCCCTTTGGTGTGGATTTGAGAACCCTTTGGCTGATTTTAGGCCAAACCTGGTGGATTTAGGCTGCATTTGAGGCTCTTTTGGGTGATTTTAGGCCAAACCAGGCCCTTTCAGGACTGTGTGGCCCTTTGGCCCCGCCCCTTTCCCCTCACAGTTCCCGCCCTTCCCTTGACCCATCCCCTCCCTGTCCGGAACGGGGGAGGAGGAGGAGCTGGGAGGAAACAGCAGCAGAAGCAGGAGGAGAGAAGGAGCGAATCAACCACGCTAACACAAAGCTCCCTGAACTCGCAGCCCCCCCGGGACCATCGTCCCACATCCCAGGTGCCCGGGGAGGGGGAGCTCGCCCCAAATATCCCGGGGCGGTCCCTGGGTTTGGGTGTTTTGCGGGGGATGTTTGGAGCTTTCAGTGCTCCAGAGCCGAGCTGCAGATGCCCCTCGGGGGGACATCGGGGGGTCCCCGGGAGGTGTTTTTGGGGGTCCCAGTGCCGGCAGAGCCCCGGCGGGGGCGGGGGGATGCGGGTCTCCCCGCAATGGGGGTTGGGCTTCCCGGGCCGGGCCCTGCGAGCTCTGCCGGGGCCCGTGGGGACCGCGCGGGGCCGGCGGCATCGGCGGGGGGACACCGGATTGGGGGAGCCCCGGGAGAGCCGCGGCTTCCCTGAGCGGGACCCCAGAGAGAGGAGAGCCCCAGAACCCCAAAGCGGGACCCCGAGAGGGGGGAGGGACCCCTGGGATTGCCGGGACCCCGGCGGGGGTGCTGGGGCTGGAGGGGCGCGATGGCCGCAAAGGGGTTCGGGGGTCCCGGTGCCGGGAATGGCTGCTCCCAGTATGAGCCCGGTCATTCCCAGTATGATCCTGGTCACTCCCTCTCGATGCCTGCAGGATCCCTGTTTCTCCCAGTATGAACCCAGTCATTCCCAGTCATTCCCTATTGTGACACACTTTGCCCCCAGCAGGGTCCCAGTTGCTGCCAGTTCCTCCAGCTTTTGTCCAGTGTTTTCCCAGTTCTCCCAGTTGCCCCCAGTACAGTTGCAGTCACTCCCAGTATGATGCTAGTCTCTCCCAGCAGGGCCCCAGTCACTCATATTTGCCCCCAGTACTCCCCAGCACATTCCCAGTGGCTCCCAATTTTGTCCCAGTCACCATCCCAATGGTCTCAGGCACTCCCAGTATATCCCAGTTGCTGTGAACATTCTCAGTCATTCCCAGGCACTCCCAGTTACCTCAGCATGGTTCAGCTGCCCCCAGGCTTATCCCAGTCACTCCTAGTACATCTCCGTTGCAACCAGCATGCAACCTGTCATTCCCAGTTCATCCCAGTATGTGTGCATTTGGCTGCCAGCATGGGCCTGGTAGCTCCTAGTAGCCTCCAGTCAGGGTCCATTGACGCCCACTATAATCCCAGTATGATTGTAGCCACTCATAGTAGGATCCCAGTCACATGCAGTCTAATTCCAGTCACTCCCAGTATGATTCCAGTTGCTCCCTGTCAATGCCACCATGACCCCAGCAGCATCCAGTATGATCCTTGTGGCTCCCTGTCTTTTCCAGTGGATCCCAGTCACTTGCACTTCCTCCCAGTTCCTCTCAGCATGATTCCAGCTGCCCACTGTCCATCCCAGTGTGATTTCAGTAACTCTCAGTGTGATCCCAGTATGATTCGAGTCTCCCAGAATACTTCCAGTTGTTCCCAGTTCCTTCCAGTATGATCCCAGCTGTCCCTAGAATACTCCCAGTCCCCCTCAGCATGGTCCCACTCACTCCTAGTTGTCCCCAGCATGATCCCAGCTCTTCTCGGTGTGGTTCCAGTCCCCCCAATATGGTTACAGACACTCCCAGTATATCCCAGTTGCACAGTATGGTTCTAGTTACCTCTGAATGATCCCAGTCTTTCCCAGTTACTCCCAGTTGCCTCCAGTATGACCCGTTTCTGTCAGTTGTCCAAAGTATAAACCCACTTATTCCCAGTATGATCCCAGATGTGGTCTCAGTTCCCTCACCTATTTCCATTAGCTTCCAGTTGATTCCAGTTGCTCCCAATGTGTCCATGTTTGCCTCCCAACATGGGCCCAGTAGCTCCCAGTAACCCCCCATCAGGTTCCATTCATACCCATTGTAATCACAGTGGCTGCCAGGATGATCCCAGTATGGCTCCATTCACTCCCAATATGGTCCCAGTCACTTCCAGGATGATCCCTGTCACTTCCTAGATGATCCCAGACAATTCTGCTACAATCCCAGTCACCCCAGTATCATCCCAGTCATTCCCAGATACTCCCAGTATTATTCCAGCCATGCCCAGAATGACTCCCTGTCATTTCCAGTGTGGGCCCAGTTGCTCCCAGTCACCTGCAGCATGGTTCCACTCACAAACAGCGATTTTCCACTCACCCCCAGTCTGATTCCAGTATGATCTCAGCCAGTTTCAGTAGGATCCCAGTATGGCCCTGGCACAGGCATAGCTGCTCCCATTATCATCCAATGTGGTTCCAGTTGCTCCCATTTACCCCCACTATGGTTTCAATCTTTCCCAGTGTATTCCAGTTGCTGCCAGCATGTTCCCAGTCACTGCCAGTTGCCCTGACTTTGTTCCAGCCTGATCCCAGTTGCTCACAGCCACTCCCAGTCATGCTCAGTGCGGTCCCAGTTGCTGCCAGTATGATCCAGTATGATCCCAGTGTCCCTCAGCATGCTTGCAGTAATTCCCAGTCACTCCCAGTGCCAAGAACAGGAGCCTGGGGCAGGCCCATGGCCCCTGCACAGCCCCAGCAGGAGGGAGGGCTCTGAGCCCAGGGCTGCTGGCAGGATGGGCTGCTGTGGCCAGCTGGGAACCCTGAGCAATGCCCAAAGCCTTGTGCTCTCTGCAGCTGGCCAAGGGCAGCAGCAGGGCTGAAGTGTTCGTGTGGCACAGGCAGCCCGAGCTGAGGAGCCCTCAGGCCCCCGTGGCAGAGGCGCCCTCAGGAACGGCACCGGGACTGGCACCGGCTGTGGGGATTGGTTGTGGCTTTAGATCTTCCCAGAGCAGAGCAGCTGCTGGCTGCTGTAAAGTTGTTTCTTGTCAAGGCACGTCAGGCTCCAAAGGCAAGAGCCCAAGGCTCTCCAGTCCCTGTTCAATCTCTCTGCCATAAAGTCCCGATGGAAGCAGGAGCAGCTCTCTGCTGCAAGAGGTGGAAGCTGTGGCTGGTGCAGAGTCTCCAGAGGCAGATGCTCCCTGGCCTTTCTTCTTCTGAACTTTTCTTCTTCATCTTCTTCTTCTTCTTCTCTCATGTGCTGGTAGTGGTGATGATGATTGTGGTGGAGGAGGAGAGAGCAAAGATAGAGGAGTGAGAGAGAGCTCTGACTCCAATACAGGGAGTTTTTTTGACAAATTACCCAATGAGCCAAAACGTTAACCTGACAAATTTCTCCTAAACCTATTAGAAGTCCATAATACTAAAGTCTACATATAACTTGTGCATATGGCCTATCTGTTCTATGTGAAGAATATAAAAAATATTCCTATTGTAATTTTATTTTGTCTAGAACTAAGTTTTTAATGTCTCAATGCAGCCACTGTTTTATAGAACATTCCACGGCTTTTACTTTTCATAGTATTTATAACATATTTCTATGAATTTCACACTAAGATTTAAATTTCTACTTCATATTTATGCTAAGTAGAATACTTCTAATTCCTTATACTAAAACTTAGACCTCTATTTAATGTCTGTGTGGTTTCGTGTATTTTAATTTCTCAAAACATTTTTAATTTAATTTTTGCATACTGTTCTCCCTCAGAGGGAGTCAGAGAGTCTTCTCTGTTCCACTCTCCCACAATCGGGAATGGGGACAGGGACAGAGAGTGAGGACTGGGAAAGAGACATTGGTATGCGAATGAAAACAGGAACAGGGAATGGGAATATGGGAACAGAACAGGAAATATCGAAATAGAAATTGGGGAGAAAACATGGGATGGGGATTTGGAATATGGGACAAGGAACAGACATAGGGATAGGGCAACAGGATTGGGAGTGGGAATATGGGAAGGGGACTGGAAATATAAAATGGAAATATGGGAATTGGACTGGGATCAGGAATACTAGAAGAGGAACAGGACAGGGAATATGGGACTGGGAATATGTGAATGCTAACCAGGCAGAGAATACAGGACAGGGAATGATACCGGGAATGGGATCTGAACTGGGACAGGGGCAGGAGTGGTGTGAGACAAGAATGAGCTGGGGGCAAGGGCAGTGACAGTGGGGAGAGGAGGATCCTGGACAGGGGACAGCGGGAGCTGGGTCAGGGGGAAACGGGGAGGGTGTCAGGGCAGGGGGTCCTTGATCAGCTGCCCCAGAACCTTCGTCAGCATCTCCCAGTGCAGCCAGAGCCGCTGGGCCTGGGGTGCCCAAAGCCCTGAGCAATCCATAAGGAAACCTGAAGTTCTTGGAACACAGGGTCCCCCACATCCTCTGGAAGATCCCCCTGTGTCTGCAGCCATGTCTTAGTTTAATGTCTTCATTTTTACCGTGGTACTGGTTGTCTGGGAAGGAAAAAGAGAAAGGTAAAGAAAATCCAGGTCACAGGGAGCCAGCACAAAGCTCTTCCTGCACTCGGTCACTCACAGGGCTTCTCTCAGTGGAGACGACATTGGTGTTGGGTCAATGTAGAGCTCTGTGAGAAACTCTTCCCACACTCGGTACACTTGTAGGGTCTCTCCCCGGTGTGGATGCACCGGTGGGTGACGAGGGTGGAGTTTCTTTTGAATCCCTTCCCGCAGTCGCGGCAGCAGAAGGGCCTCTCATCCCAATGAGTGCGATAGTGCTGGATGAGATAGAAGTTGGTGTGAAACCTCTTCCTGCATTTATCACACTCATAGGGTCTCTTCCCAGTGTGGAAACTCTGGTGCTCAGTCAGGTGTGAGCTCTGGCTGAATCTCTTCCCACACTCCCCACATTTGTAGGGCCTCTCCCCAGTGTGGCTCCTCTGGTGCACAATCATGTTTGAGCTGTCACTGAATTTCTTCCCACACTCTCCACACTCGTATGGCCGTTCCCCCGTGTGGATTCTCTGGTGTTTGATGAGGTCAGATCTCCACCTAAAGCACTTCACACATTGTGAGCACTTGTGGGGCTTCTCCCCATGGTGAAGCTGCTCACGCAGCCCCAGCTCCGAGCTCCGGCCGCCTTCCCGGCCCGGGCTGGCTCTTTCCTGCTGGGATCCCCGGGCTGTGCATTTGCAGCCCCTCCTGCTGCGGGATCTGCGGGGCTTTTCCTTCCCGTTGCATTCCTGCGCTGTGGAGCCGCTGCAAACGGCCTCTTGCCCGAGGCTGTGCCGCGGGGATTTGTCCTCCCTGCTGTCCATGCTCAGCTCCTTGTCTGGGGGAGGAAGGACAAGGAGAGGATGGGATTTGCCTCCGTGCCCGAGGGAAGGGCAAGGAGATCCCCACAGGCTGTGCTGCAGCCGGGGCCTGTGCTGGGCTGGGAGATGGAGCAGGACACAGGGGGAAAGGGGCTCCCGGGCCATCGACCTCTTCCTCATGGCCTCCTCGTCAGCAATACAGCCAAGGTTTGGGAAATCCTGGTTTGGGGGAAAACAAGGGCTGAGTGCGTTGGGTTTGATGGTGGCGCTGCCCAAGGGCAGCTGGAGCAGTCAGCGCCCCTTTCAGCCTCGGGGGCCCGGAGCCCGCTCAGCACCAACCTCCCGCACCCCTCCAGGCTGCCGGGGGTCCCCCGGCTCCGGGATCGCCCCTCCGCGCTCTCCCCTCTCCGGGGCTCGGGTTTGGGCTCCTGCAAGTTCCAAACATCCCCTGAACCGCAAAGTAAAACCCTCCCGGAGCCCCCCATGATGGATTTGGGGCGAGCTCCCCCTCCCCGCTCACCTGCGGGTTCTTGGGGGGCGATTCTGCCGCTCCCGGGGGACGCTGCGGTCTGTGCGGCCAGGCGGGAGAAGCGCGTGGTTGAAAATCGCTCCTCCTCTTCCTGCCGCTCCTCCTGTGTTCCTCCTCTTCCTCCCGCTGCTTCTCTTCCATCTCTCCCCGCTCCTCCTCCTCTCCCAGCGCAGCCAGAGCCGCTGGAACTGGGGTGCCCAAGGCCCTGAGAAACCCCCAGGTCCCTCCCAGGACCTCTCAAATCCCTGGAACCGAGCGTCACCCGCATCCCCTGGAAGATCCCCCCGTGTCCCCAAGCAGGTCGTTATTTAACATCTCTATTTTTACCCTAGTTTTGGGTGTTTGGGAAGGACAAAGAGAAATGCAGAGAAAATCCAGGCCACGGGGAGGGTGTGCAGCCCCCAGCCAGGTGTCTTCCCAACACGGATCAGCAGCACCAGGGCTCAGGGGGGCTCTGCCCACCGGGGGTCCCTGGGGATCATCCAGCGCGGATTCTGCCATGAGGATGGAGCTGCAGCAGGGCACTGTCTTGGTTTGAAAGACAGGTGTCTGCTGAGGAGCTCTGGAGCTTCTATTGAAAGGGAAAATGTAAACTCCCTCCCTCTAAATTAATATGACTTGGAAATTGAGGAGCTCCCTGGAAAGATACGGGGTTCAGAATAGCAGTTTTTTACTGGGAAAATGAAACTAAAATTATAGTAATATAAAGACCAAAACACTGGCAAGGTCAGAATGCAACATGTAACCCTGTTGCTCAGGGTGTTGGTTACAGTCTGAATAATGGTACCTATAGTTTTCTTGGAGAGACAGATGTGCTTTTGTTAAAGCAATGATTTTGGAGAAGTTTGATTTTGGAGTAGTTACTTTTTTAACATCGAGTGGTGATGCAGGTAAGTCTGGTCTTCTTCTGGGAATTTAGTGGGAAAGACTGCTTTGATGTTTTAAATTTCAGATTTTATTTAGGTAGGCAATACTTGGCTTTTCTCCTTGGGTGGATCATCTCCCATAAGGTATAACTCCTTGTGGGGAGGAGTTGTGAGGGATGGGTCATGGAAGAGATAAGGAGCCCTGCTCCACCTGGTTTCAGCAGATGCTGATAGAATGTATACTTCTGCTTGCATCTTGCATTGCAGCTTAAGACACGATCTACTCCTTATTCTATTACCATCTGCATCCTACCTTAATTAATACCTTCTTTCAACTCTGCTATACATTTTTATCCACAGTGAAATTTACAGACAGTTCTCACTTAAGATTAAGTTTTTCTGTGGTACTCAATGGGTTTCTATATCTTTCTGCATTACCTACTAAGTGTAACTGGGTTTTTGAGCAAAAACAATTGTACGGATTGCTTTGCCTTTGCTTGTGGTGGGCCTAATCTAAACAGTCTTAAAATACCTTTTATGTGTACTACAGGAAGTTTATCCCCATCCACTGTGTGCAAGGCTTCAGACTGGGCAGGACTTACTTGAGTGATAGACTCTCAGGTGTTGACTATTTAGGTGGCTTTTGTTAAGTTCATTTCTCAATTTTTGGATGTTTCCCTGCCAAGTGCCTTTAGGGTAATTTTCAGTAGTCTGTTGTACAGTTCAACTTTCCTGGCAGCTGGTGTGTGCTAAGGGATATGATCTATTTATTCAATATCCTGGTTTTTGGCTGAGGTGTTTCACAGGCTGTTCTTGAAATGGGTCCTGTTGTCTGATGATTCTCTCAGGGGTGCTGTGTCTTTATAGGACTTGCTTTTTTGGGCTTCAGACGGTGTTTTGAGTAGTAGTGTGAGGTACAGGTTGAGTTTCTAATGATCTAGTGGTGGCTTCTACAATTGTGCTCACGTAGAACTTGCCTTGGGGGGTTTGAGGCAGTGTGATGTAGTTCATTTGCTGGGCTTCTTTATACTTATATTTGGAATACTGCCCCCCATATTAGAGAGGCTTTATTGGCTTGGCTTGCTTGATTTTAGCACATGTCTTACAGTTATGGATAACTTGAGAAATCATATTTATAGTTAAATCTGCTTTTCAGTTTTATGCCTACTTATAGATGGCATTTAGCCTTGATGGCTTGAGGCAGTATAAGCCTATCGAGCTAGGAACAACTCTCCCTTATGTTACTAATTTAAATTTATTGGTGACATCTCTAATTTTGCAGCTTGATCTACTTGCTCCTTGTTTTAGTGTTCTTTATTAGCCTGACTTTTGGGGAACGTGGCTTTCTACATGATGGACCTTTACAGAGAGTTTGTCTGAGTGGCAATGTTTTTCCACTCATCACCAGCGTCAATTGGTTTTCCTTTATGTTGCTACCTGGCCTATTTTTACCTTTCTAGCTAACTCCACAGAGAATTGCTTACTATTTATGATTCAATATAAAGGTAGACCGTTGGCCAGTTCTCTGTTTCAGCAGTGTCCAGGGCCAGCTGAATGGCTTTGAGTTCAGCAAGTGCACTTGATTCACCTTCTCCTTCAGTAGCTTGTGTGACTCGTCGTGTGGGGCTCCCTGCAGCCACTTTCCACTTGTGGTTCATCTCAACCATGAGACAGAAACTGTCAGTGACAAGAGCACAGCGTGTTTCTTATGCTGGCAGTTGGTTGTATGGTGGAGCTTTTTAGCCTGGGTTACTTGTTTCTGATCCTTTTTGTTAGTGAGACTAAAGTTTTTCTCTTGTGGCCAGTTTTACCTGTTTTTAAAATTTCAGGGTAATTTGTGTTTCCAATCTGGCCGTGCTGTGTGATGAGAGCAATCCATGGGCTCCATGTGGTGTGGGTGGTGTGGTGGGTAGAGGAGCCTTTTCTTTAAACATCCAGCCCAGCACCGGGAGTCAGGGTGCCAGGAAGAGTTGTGCTTTTGTGATAATTTCTTTTGAGGTGGCTTGAACTTTCTTATTATAGGCAGATAACATTTTGCTTGGTTTTTGTTTTGTTTTTTGTTTTTTGGGGTTTTTTGTGCGTGTAGTTTTCTTCAGACTTTGTGTAACTTTGACTCTAGAATTCTAGTGCTCAGCCTCGAGTCTCCCCAGGCACCTTCTGTTAAAGGCTCCAGGACAAGCCATTGTTCTTGGCTGCAGAGTAAAGCACATTCTTCACCTCTGGTCCCATCCTGACTGGGCTAAGGGCATTTCATGAGCGATTTTCTGCTTGGTCTGGGTGAAGGTTTGTTGCTGTTCAGGGCCACAGCTGGAATTGTTCTTCTTAGGGTGACCAGGTAGAGAGGGCTCACAATGTGGCTGCACTCAGGAATGCATTCTCTAAAAACCTGTGGCCCCTAGGAAAGCTTGTGATTCCTTCTTGTTGCTTGGTCGAAACACTGTGATGATCTCATTGATCATTCCAGTGGGGATCTGGCTCTGTCCATCTTGCCACTCTACTCCCAGGAACTGGATCTCTCAGGCAGGTCCCTTGACTTTGCTCTTTTCAATGGCGAAACCTCCTTCCAGCAGAATCTGGATGATTCTCTCTCCTTTCTCAAATACTTTTATTGCCCTGTTCCTCCATACAATGACGTTATTCATGTATTGCAGATGTTTTGGAGCTTTACCCTTTTCCAGTGCAGCCTGGATCAGCCCATGGCAGATGGTGGGGCTGTGTTTCCACCCCTGGGGCAGTCAGTTCCAGGTGTGCTGCACGTCCCCCCAGGTGAAAGCAAACTGAGGCCTGCACTCTGCTGCCAAAGGAATGGAGAAAAATGCATTGGCAATGTCAATGGAGCCACTTTGCTGCCTTGGGCTCCAGCTCCTCCTGGAGATCCAGCGTGTCCGGCACGGCAGCACTCAGCACTGGAGAATCAACGACTGGGAGAGAGAGGAGGTCTACTCACTGGTGATCAGAATCCAAATATATTCTCAGCTACATATGCTTATATACCATTTTTAGGAAAGCTGGTAAGCTTTTACCACATTGATTGGGTTAAACATCACACAAACAAGCTTACACTTTTGCAACATTTCTATTTGATTCATTCTTCTTTTCTGTCACCAGTCTTGATCCAATCTTCATGTAGTCTTCAAAGCTCTGTTTTCTCTTGCCAAGGCATCTTGGTTACCAAGCTGCTTATGCTGATTAAATCCATAGTACTCTGTCTTAGCTCCCACAGTGGAGTCCCTTCATTCAAGGCACAATAGCCTACAGTCAATTTCTATTGTCTGTCTGACTTGCCCACAGGCAAACTGGGGCTGTTGAAGGGTGAGTGGGTTTTACTGAGCATCCTTTGACTTTCTAGCCAAAATTTTATGGGTGGGTTAATGGCATCTTGATTCATCTGATAATTCTGGCCGTGTGCTGTTGAGATGTGTCATGATCCACCCAACACGAGCGGGAGTCGTGCCTGGTTCTTTTATGGATCTCAAAGTGCAAAAGACACAGCAGGGGACAAAACCAATTTGCTTTTGCGGAAATGCACTTTATTTAGTGCCAACCAAAATGCGATAGTGGGATAGAGAGAGAGAGAGAGAGAGAGAAAGGGGGGTCGGGATTATAGCTACCAAGATGGGCAGACGAATCCTCGTGGAGCCAGCCAGTAGATGTCTGTTGCCGTCTCGGGAGATCTCGGGGGTCTCCTCTGAAAAAGTCACTTTTATAGTCCCTTCCCAAAGCAAGTGGCTTCTGGCCAAAAGGTGGGAAGATTTATGGACTATTGTATGTGGAGCTCGTTACCCTGAGGAACAGGTGGAAACAGGACGTTTCAAGGCACACCAAACCATCTTTGTTGTTATGAGCACACCCAGGGCAGTCCATAGCGGACCAGTCCATTGTTCTTCCATCTGTGGGAGCTTTGTTGAGTCAGCGCCCCGTGACTAGTTGTCATGAGAAACCAGTCCTGGTAGGCATCACCTGCGGAACAGTCAATTGGCGTCCCTCCCATCCCTGGCCAGCGCAGGGCTCAGGCAAGGGTTGTTGGGCAGAAACAGAGGAGAGGCTCAGATGGACTCTCACAGGGGGCTTTGGCACCGGGGCGGGGGGACTCAGGGGGACAGGGGACGCTGCTGTGCACGAGCAGTGTTGGACTTCTCTGTGGGGAGCTGTGAAGGGCGCTGGGCAGAGTGACCCCCTCAGTGACCTCCAACAGCCCCTGTGATGTCACACATCCATCTGTGATGTCACTACCCAGTCTGGGATTTCACATGGCACCCTTATGATGTCACAGAGCTAACTCTGGGATGTCACCCTGTGATGTCACAACCTATTCTGTTTTGTCACAGCCTTCCCAATGATGTTACACAGCCACATAATGATGTCACAAGCCAGTCTCTGATGTCACAGAGCCACTCTCTATGATGCCACAGTCTGCTCTCTGGCCTCACACCCTACTTCATGATATCACAACAGCTCTGTGATGTCACCCCCTAAGTGATGTCACACAATCTTATCTATGATGTCATACTGCCACTCTGTAATGTCACAGCACACAATTTGACCTCCCAGCCCACTCCATGATGTCATACAGCCATGCCATGGTTTCACAACCTGCTCTGTAATGTCACACAGTCCGCTCTATGATGCCATAGTTGCTCTATGACCTCACACAACAAACTCTGTAATGTCATAGCCCCATCTGTGACCTCACACAACAATCTCTGTGCTGTCACAACCACTTTCTGACATCACAGCTGCTCTGTGGCTCCAGGACACAGCCACAGAAGTGCTGCTGTGACACAGCTCCATCTGGGGCATCACAAAACCTCTGCCAGTGCTGAGCACCAGTGACCTCTGTCTGTGCCCTGCTAGTGTCCCTGAGAAGTCCTGGAAGCGCCCCAACGTCCATGAGGCACCACAGTGTCACATTGGCCCCTTGGTTCTGTGAGGTCTCGCAGTGTCACCGTGGTCTTTGTCAGAGGCTGGATGAGATCCATGAACCAGACCTTTAGGGTGCTCAGAACGCCCGAGTTGGGCAAGGGGCGGGTCAGGCTGGGATTGTGGTGGGGCAGAGCCTCGCCCCCAGCCCTGGCCTGGTACATACCACATTGTCAATCAATCACACAGCACGGGCAATGTTAACCCAGCTCTGATTGGCCATGCTTTCAATCAATCACACAGCAGTGATGGTGTTAACCCACCTCCAATTGGATGACCTGTCCATCAATCACACACCAGCAGCTGGTGCCTGCCCTGACTCTGATTGGGCAAGCAACTGAAATCCCACCCAAGGGGCAGGTCCATGAAGGCCCTGGGCGTTCAAGCTGGAGCAGCAGGTCAGCCAATGATGTGCATCCTGCCTTCTCCTGGGGTTTCTCTGCCAGCGATGCTGGAACTTGAGCAGCTGGTGCTTATATATGTGTCTTTCTATAGATCTTCTGTCCTTCTGTTGTTCTATATTTCTTCCCCTTCTAATCATAGTTACCTGGAACAATTTTGAGTAACTTAACATCTTAAGAGTTTAGAAGTTTCCAGGTTAAATGATGTTAATGAAGTTAATGATATGAGAGTTTTATGTTGAACTGGATGTTATATTAAACCCTTTCCCCAAAGTTCTTTGTCTATGTTTTGCCGGTAGAATCTTGTGTCATTTTGACCTCTTAGCGCAGTTGGTTAGAGCATGGTGCTCGTATACTGAGGTTGTGGGTTCAATCCCGGTGTGGGCCATTCACTTAAGAGTTGGAGTTGATGATCCTTGTGGGTCCCTTCCTACCAAAAATCTTCGTTGCATTGGGCCATGATTATCTGACTGGGGTTTCTCCTGTGCACCAAGCTCGAGTAAAGCAACCTTTGTTTACCCCCAGCATTTCAGTGTTCTGAGATCTCACAGCTCTGCAGACTCACAATGGCCTCTTGTTTCCATCAGGCCCTGCAATGTCACACTGGCCCTTGGTTCCATGAGCATCTGGAGTGTCACACAGGTTGATGCCATTTGTCCTTGCTGCCCCTCCCATCCCAGTGCCCCAGGAACAGCCCCGAGCCACCCGTGAGGGACAGGCCCTGCTGGGCCAGGCCTGGGCTCAGCCCTTGGCCTTTCTGCTGCCTCCAACCAGCCCAGGCCTTGCTCAGCATTGCAGTTCCTGCTCACAGCCTTTGGCTCCTGCAATCCTGCCCTCAAAGATCTGCTCTCACCAGTCCCTGGGGAGCCTTTGGCAGCCCCTGCCCTCAGTGGGGCCAGTGATGCTCCAAGGCACTTGGAGTTTTGCTTCTGCCTCCTTGAGCAGCTTCCTTAACCTTCTCTCAGTGCCTGAGGGTCCTGGACTCAGCCCCAAATCCACCGTAGAACTCATTAAAATGCAGAAAGCCGTCAGGAGCTTCTTGTCTTTCTTCAATTGTCTTAAAGTCTCTAGGGCTTGTACTGCTGCTTGGAGTCAGTTTAGAGTTCTACTAAAGAGGAAGATCTCAAAGTGTACCTCACAATTTTTTGGTTTTGGTCAAGTGAGTATTGTTTGATTTTTCAATCAGGAGAAGAGCTGATGGAAGCATTCCACATGCTATTTTGATGCTGAATGTCTTCTTAGGAGGTCTGGGCACAGATAAGAATGAGCCCCTTGCAGGCTGACCCTGTTTGGACAACCTGCTCCTCACCCCAATATCACCATGTCTGACATCATGCACCTTGGAATGGCATCCTAAAACAAACAAAAAAAACCAATTAGAACTTCTAAATCTAATTATATAATTTAATAAATTTAATAATAAATATATAATTAATAATTAAAATAATTAAATAATAAATTAAATATTAAATAATAATTGTTTCTCTTTTAATAACTGTATTATTCTTTTTTATTATATTATTTTTATATTTATATTTAAAAAATTTATCCATATTTAGCAACCAGAAAATCCATTGGTCATTGGTTCTAAGTAATACAATTCCCTTCATTAATTAATTGACCACTATTGGCTATTGATTTCTCCCTCTTTATGATAAATTGTCCTTTTTTAACTCCCTTTGTCATCTTTTTTAACATTTTCTCAAAGAAAAAAAGGGGCCCCTTTGGGTTCCATGGAGATATTTCTGAGGTACATTTGAGGCTGACTTGTGTCTACAGAGGGAATTTAGAGGGAACTTGAGGGTCTCAAGGACACTTCAGGGACTGGGTGCTGGGCAGGATCCTGAGGCATTCTGAACGACACTTTGGGGTCCAGGGGAGCTCTTGGGGATGCAGTAGGGCACTTGGAGGTCAGGGAGGAGAATGTGGAGCCCTTGGGGTCTGAGCGGGCACTGGGGACTCTAATGGAGCTCTCTGGGGTGCGGGGGATGATGGGAGTTGTAGGCTCCCATATACTATGGTTTAACAGAGGTGCGGAGCATCATGGGAGTTTTGGTCACAGCTACAATGTCACTTGGTTGGGTGTGGGGCATGATGGGAGATGAAGTCATGGCTGTAATAGCACTATGCTGAACCGCTGAGCATGATGGGAGCTGTAGTCCCGGAAGTGACTCAGATGGGGCGTTTGGGGTCTGGGAAGGCACTTGTGGGACACTTTTGCCTTGGAGCTGCGAGTGCACGTCCTTGGGGGGAATGTATGTGGTTCAGGAGCACTTGGGGGGAGCTTGGGGAGGTCTAATCAGTCTGTTTAGGGCACGACAGGAGTTTTAAGTGCTGAACTGTGTTATGAGGTGCTCTGAGCTCACAGGGAATGGCAGGAGATGAATTCCCAGAAGTGGTTGTAATGGGCATCTATGGGGTTGGGAGCGTTCAGGGGATTCTGGGATGTTTTTGGGAGGTTCCCACATGGGCGCTGAGGGGGCACTTAGCGATCCTGGAGAGTCTGGGGGACATCTACGTGACATATAGGGGCGGCTACTGGGGTTCTGTGGAGCACGGGGTGTGATGGGTGTTGTAGTCATGGCTCCAATGGGGCTGTCAGGCTGCGGGGCATGACGGGAGTTAGAGGCAGAAAGGAAAGATGGCGTCAACAACAGGCACAGCCCTGAGGCCCAGTTCCTATGCGGAACCTCCTTGGTTGCACCTTGGGCTGGCACAAACTTGAGGAGTGTGTCTGTTTTCAGTGGAGAAACTTAGGAGTTTTAGACTGCTTTAAGAAAAAAAATTTTAAAAAGCAAAAGGCTCCTCTTTCCCTGAGTGCAGCCAGTTCTCCAGCAAAGCAGGTCCCAGGTGAGTGAGGACAGACAGGATGGGTGCTGGGGAATGTGGGACAAAGTTGTCCACCCTGGCTCAGACCTCAATGCACAGCTCGTCTGAGTTTTTCTCACCTCTTGAGGAGAGACCCTGGATCAATATCAATCACAGAATGCTGCAATCATGTCTGCTCTAATGAGAACAGTAATAAAATTCAGCCTTGAAAATACAAATGAGTATTTCTCAGAAGCTTTTTGAAATATTTCTCCATAATTATCATAGGAAACCTTCCTAATGAACTGCACCAGGCCAGAGGGAAATCAAAGCAGAGCCATAGTTTGTTAGGAAACCACTGAAGAACTCCAAGTCAGAATCAAACTCCAAAGTTTCCTAAAGTTTTAATGGGTTCCACTGAGGGACACAAGAGATCCCCAAGCCTCAATGTGACCGGAGGACTGGAGGCAGAGATGACAGGTGGGGGCAAAGAGAAGCCAAGCCTTGGTGCCCAGGGGCACAGCAGGGTCTGTGCCACCAAGGGCTGTGAGGAGACACCTTGTCCTGAGCCACTGGGGCCTCCTGGCACAGCCCCAGCAAGGCTGGGCACTGTCACCCCTTGTGCTGCCCTCAGCATCCCCCCATGTCCCAGTGGCCTCAGGGATCTGCTGGGACCAGTCCCTGGGGAGCCTTGGTCAGGGATTGCCCTGGGGGCTCCTTCATGCTCCCAGGGACTGCAGGTTTTCAAAGGACTTTAAGCTTTGCTTTTTGCCTTGGAGTACCTAAGATCTTTGTGCAATCGTGGCCTCCAATTATCTGCTTTAATTAGTCCCTTGAGAGCCTTTCTCAGTAACAACACTCAGTGGGGCTCATTAATACTTCAAGGTACTTCAGCTTTTTAAGGTATTTCCCTTTTTCCTTCCTTCTCTGAGTCTCTGAGACATTTTTGGGCAATCATGGCCTCCAATTCTCTCCTCCAAGGAGTCCATGAGGAGCTTGTTGTGGGGATGGACCTCTGTGAGACCCGTTAATGCTTTGAGACACTTTGGGGTTTTTTCTGCCTTGGATGACTGGAAAGGTTTGTGCAATCTCATCTCAGGTCCTGAGGTTCCAGGATTCAGCACCAAATGTACCACAGGTCTCATTAGGATCAAGCAAGTCCTGACAAACCATGGCTCTACCTTGGTTCCCCTCTGGTCTGGTGCAGCTCATTAGGATGTTTTCCTAATACAATTATTGAGAAATATTTCAAAGAGCTTCTAAGAAAATCACATTCCTATTTTAATGGATGTATTTTATTCCTGTTCACTTTAGAGTAGAGGTGATTGCAACATTCTGTGGTTGATATTGATCCAGGGTCTCTCCTCAAGAGGTCTGGCCAGATCAGATAAGCTGTGCCTTTAGAGCTGACCATTTTGGGCAACCTTACTCCACATTCCCCAACAACATCCTGTTTGTCCTTACCTGGGACCTGCTTTGCTTGGGGAACTTGCTGTACACAGCCAAAAAGGAGGTTTTTTCCTTAATTTTTAGCAATCTAAAACTCCTGAATTTCCTCTTTCAAAACTAACACTTTCCATTGGTGTGTGCCAGCCTTTGCTGCCACCAAGGAGATTCCCCTTCCCCAAGGCAGAACCATGAAAGTAATGTTTTAGACCTTTGAACTCCTTGGTTCCACAAGGCCTTTTTTTGTCACCATGGACTCTTGGTTTCATGAGGTTCTGTACTGTCACAATGGATATTTGCTTCCATGGGCCACACAGTGTCACAATTCTCTTTTTGGTTCCACAAGGTTACATGCTGTCACAGTGGAGATTTGGGTCCAAGGGGCCTTGATCTGTCACATTGACTTTTTGGTTCCTTGAAGTTCTGTATTCTCAGCAATGGTCTTCTCAGTTATAAAGTGTCACAATGGACCCTTGATTCCATGAGGTTCCTCAGTATCAAAATGGAATCCTTGGTTCCATGTGGCCCCACAGTGTCATCATGGTCTCCTTGGTTCCACAAGGCAATGCAGTGTCACAATGGCCCATAGGTTTCATTTGGCCACACAATGTCTCAGTGCACCCTTGGTTCCATGAGTTTCCCCAGTGCCACAATGGTCTCCTTGGATCAGCAGTGTCACAATGGTTCCTTCGCTTCATGTGGTCCTTCTGTGTAGACGATACCACACCCTCAAAATGGGCTCCTGGGATCTGGTCCCCTGAAGACAAAGAAACCCCTCAGAGCATGCCCCCCTTCTCCTTATCAAAACCTTTATCTCTTAGGATTTCTATTGGTTCTTAAAGCTGTTAAGTGATTGGTTTTTTTCTTACTTAGAATTTTAAAGTAATTGGATCGTTTTGTAACTTATTGGTTAGAAACTCAATCCTCTGGAAAGCTATAAAACCCCCTTGTTATGCTATGTAATCGGATTTTGCATGCAGACCCCTTCAGAGAAATAAACTATCTTTAGAACATCTGCAGCAAGATTCCAAGGTCTCTGTAGCTGGATTTGTAACTGTTTTGCATCAAGGACTTTTCGGAGCTATCTGGACTTGTAGAAAAAAGGCTAGAAACCCCATCTTGTAATAACAGTTACACTTCTGTGTCACAATGAACTCTTGTTTCCATTAGGCCCCAGAGTGTCACAGGGGTTTCCTTGGTTTTCTGAGGTTCTGTAGTGTCACAGTGGGTGTTTGGTTCCGTGGGGCCCCACAGTGTCACAGAGGTTCCTTTTCCCTGTGGCACCCAGCGGCAAGACCCACTGGCAGGGCCAAATGCCTGGAAAAAAGGAGGGAGGGGGACATTTGGAATGATGGTTTTTGCCTTCCCATGTCACAGTGCCATGAGGTGGGGCCCTGCTGTCCTGGAGAAGGCTAAAAACTGGCCTACCCATGGAAAGGGGAAGAGACAACCTCCTTTCATGGAACTACAACAGCAGAGAGATCAGATTGAAGGCTTGGCTTAAATGCATACCACACACAGAGGAAACATCAATCTGAGAGAAAAGACGTGTGCTTCTGTTGATGCAAATCATTTGATGGGTAAAGGGATGGGTGTTAAAGTCTTTGAAATGGATTGTGACATTTCTACTGGCTTTGGGCAGCAGGTTTGTTACTGGGTCCAGACAGCTTGGCTCCTGAAACAGACAAGGGTCTGCACAAGGCTGAAATTCTGAACTTCATGGGGAAATGCCAGGTTCAAGGGGGGATGTGGGGTAGGTGGGTCAGGAAGGCTGTACCTTCCTATTACCTGGGCCCATGGGGAAAGGAAGAAGGCAATGCGCGGCGGGAGTTTAGGATAAAAGCAGGCTGCACCCCCTGAAACCTCGAGAGAGAAAATCCCAAGGGTGTGTGTCCCAATGAACTCTCTCCCTTTATTCAAATAAAGTTAGAGGTGTGCTCTGTTTCCTGTTGGGCATAAACCTCTGGTGTTTAGCAGTTTTGCTGACAGTGATAACGTGGAATCTCTTGGAACCAAGTGCCCACAGTTTCACAGTGCAGCCTCATAGAGCTGAAGACCATTGTGTCACAACGGAACACAGGGAACAACGGCTCCATAGTGACACTGCAGGGCCTTATGGAATGCAAGGGATCATCCTGATGGAATGGAAATTCATGGAACCAAGTGCCCACTGTTTTTCAGTGAGGCCTCATGGAATGCTGGAGACCATTGTGCCGCAATGGAAACTCATGGCACAAAGACTCCACTGTGACCCAACAGGGCCTCCATGGAATCCAAGAGACCATTGTGATGCACTGGAAATGCATGGAACCAAGGCTCCATTGTGACAAACCTGGGCCTGATGGAACCAAGCAGACCACTGTGATGCAATGGAACCTCAAGGATCCAAGGGTCAATTCTCAACACATCTGGCTCTCATAAAACTAAGGAGAACATTGTGACCCAGTGGATTCTTATGGAACCAAGGTCCCATTGTGACACTACAGCCTGAGGAGACCACTGTAATACTGTGGAATCAGATGGAAGCAAATGTTCACTGTTTTATGTTGCGACCTCATAGAGCGCTGGAGACCATTGTGACACAATGGAAAAATGTGGAACAAAGGCTCCCTAGGGACACAGCAGGACCTCATGGAATCCAAGAGGCCGTTGTGATGGAATGGAAACTCATGGAATCAAGTGTCCACTGCTTCACAGTGCAACCTCATGGAATCAAGGAGACCATTGTGGTACAATGGAATCTCAAGGAAACAACAGTTAATTGTCAACCTATTATCAATAAGTAAAGCTTTACAAAAGGAAGGCCTTTTAAAATTATGGCTCAGGCCTGATATTTCAGCTAAGTAGAAAAGGACTGTGGGAAAGAGATTCAGCTGAATTAGGGGTAGAAAAACATGTTACATAACCAGTGCATGTTCTCATTATGGTGTATGGTGGTTGGGTGAATGATGTTTATTATGCTTTAAAACATTGTAACTGATAATTCTCTAACTGCTAAAAAAGGCTTGGTTTTTAAATTAAAGCATCTCTCCTTTGCCTGCTTGGGGACTCTGCATCACTACAGACCCTCATCCACATCAGCCCAAAGCTCTGCTTTGACCAACTGGGGCCACATGGCACACAGGTGCCTCTGGACATTGCTTGGCAATATAGAGGCTCCATTATTGCACGGCAAGGCCTCATGGGACTTGGGAGAGCACAGTGAAAGAATGGAACTTCCTGGAAGCAAGTGTCCATTGTGACACAGTAAGGGCTCATGGCACCCAGGAGAGCACTGTGACGCAAGTCAGTCTTGGGAAACCAAGTGTCAGCTGCAAACACAGCGGGGCCTCATGGAAGCCAGGTGCCACTTGGACATTGCCAGGGAATGTGGAACTCAGCGTGTATTGTGACACAGCACAGCCTCATGAAAGTCCGCAGACCATTGGGACAACATGGAATCTCATGGATCCAAGGGTCTGCTTTGACCAAGTGAGGCCTCATAGGACACAGGTTCCACTGGGACACTGCCCGCTCTTGTGGAATCCAGTGACCATTGTGACACAGCACAGCTTCATGGAAACATGGCCACCATTGTGATGCAATGGAATCTCATGGAAGCAAGTGTCAATTGTGATCACTGCACAGCTTCATGGAACCCAGGGAAAAGTTGGACCGTGCCATGGCTTGTGGAAGCAAGGGATTATTTTGACACAGCAGGACCTATTGGAACCCAGGAGAACATTGTGAGGCAATGGAATCTGATGGAGCCAAGTGTCAATTGTCAAAACAGCAGGGCCTCATGGAGCCCCAGTGACCATTGTGACTCCATGGAATCTCATGAACAAACTGTCAGTTGTAACACAGGAGAGTATCATGGAACACAGGTGCCACTGGGACATTGCCACTGCTCATGGAACCAAGAGTCCATTATGACACAACTGGGCCTAATGGAACACAGGAGACCATTGTGACACAAGGGAATCTCAAGAAACCAAGGCTGCATTGTGATGCAGAGGGGCCTCATGGGACCAAGGAGACCATTGTGGGGCAATGGAATGTCCTGGAACAACAGGTAAAATATTCAAGTCACCAGGGCCTGATGGAACCCACGTGCCAATGGGACCTTTCCAGGTCTCGTGCAAACAAATGTCCACTGTGAAAGAGAGAGGCCTAATGGAACACAGGAGAATATTGTTACCCAATGGACTCACAAGGAACCAAGTGTCCACTGTTTCACAGGGGAGCCTTATAGAGTGATGGGGACCATTGTGTTGCAATGGAATATCCTAAATCACTGTCACAAACCTGGGCTTTATGAAACCAAGGACAGCACCGTGAAGCAATCGAATCTCAAGGAACCCAGGGTCAATTGTGAACAAATGATGTTCTCAGGAAACTAAGGAGAACATTGTGAGACAGTGAATCTCATGGAACCAAGGCTTTATTTTGACAAAGTGGACCAAAAAGGTGACAGGTGCCACTGGGACATTGCCATCTATTGTGGAATCAAGTGTTCATTGAGACGCAGAGTAGGTCGTGAAAACATAGGGAGCGTTGTGATGCAATGGAACCAAGGGTCAATTCTGACAGAGGTGCCACATGGAACACAAGGGCCACAGAAATATTGCCAGGCCTAGTAGAAACGAGACACCGGTGTGGCAGAACAAGGCCTTATGGGATCTGGGAGAGCACTGTGAAACAATGGAATCTCACGGAAGCAAGTGTTCATTGTGACACGCCACGGCCTCATGGAACCCAGGTTCCATTGGGACTGTGCCAAGGCTCATGCCAGCAAGGCTCCATTGTGACAAAGGACATCCTCATGGCATCCAGGAGAGACCATGGTGGCACAATGGATTTTTATGGAATCAAGGCCCTATTGTGACCAAGCGTAACCTGATGGAAACCCGGTGCCACTGAGCCATCTCCAGCCTTGGAGGAAGCAAGTGTCCATTGTGACACAGTACTGCCTCGTGAATCACAGGAGAGCACAGTGGCACAATGGAATGTTGGGGAACCAAGTGTCAATTGTAAACACAGCAGGGGCTCTTGGAAGCCAGGAGACGATTATGATGCAATAGAATATTGTGGAACCAAGTCTGAATTGTTACAAAAGGGGTTTCATGGAACCCAGGAGATTATTGTGACGCTGTGGAATCACATGGAAGCAAATGTCCATTGTTTCATCTTGTGGCCTCATAGTGTGCTGGGGACAGTTGTGACACAATGGAAAAATGTGGAACAAAGGTTCCCTAGTGACACTGCAGGGCCTCTTGGAATGCAAGAGAACATCTTGATGGAATGAAAACTCATGGAATTCAAGTGCCCACTGTTTAACAGTGGGGCCTCATGGAATGCTGGAGACTATTGTGAGACAATGGAAACACATGGCATGATGACTCCATAGTGACACAGCAGGGCCTCATGGAATCCAAAAGAGGATTGTGATACAATGGGATGTCATGGAACCAAGGTTATATAGTGATGATGCTGGGCCTGATGGAATGAGGGTGACCACTATGATGCAATGGAATAACTGGGAACCAAGGATTGCTTTTTAACACATCAGGATGCCCTGCCTCAGTACCAACAGAAAGAAATTTCCTTCTCAGGGCAGGGCTGTGGTACAGCATTACTCCCAGAAGGAGCCTAGAGAGGCCCAAGGCAATGAAGTTGAAGTCCCCCTCCTTGTGCAGGACCTGTGTGGCTTCTCCTCCCTGTTGGATTCCTGAGCTGTGGAGCCACTCAAAATGGCCTCCTCCATAAGGTTCTGCTGGGGGATTTGCCACCCTGGTCTCTGTTCTCAGTTTGCTACCCCAGCCATAGTTTGGCACAGCCCCTGTGGAGGCCCAGCCCAGGACAGGAACATTGAGGGTGGGAATGGCCCCTGAGACACGGTGCCCACAGCAGCCCTGGGGCTCTGTGCCACATGGTCTCACTGATGGACAGTCTCTGCCAGCTCCTGCACAGCCCGTGGCACTTGTGGGCTGCCCTGACAGCCCTGCCCCGGGCTCTGCCGGGCTCTGGGCCAGCAGAGAGGCCGGGCAGGGCTGGCCATGGCCGGGAACAGGCCCTGAGCCCCGCAGGAGGATGGAGCTGGGCCACTGCCAAACTCAGCCCAGGGCAAACCTGGACTGAGCAGCCAGGGCTGGCAACAACTGGGGACAGAGGCTGGCGCTGACAAATGTCCTGGGCCCCCTCCCTGCTCTTTTCATGCCACCAAGGGCACAGAGCAGCCTCCTCTCTGGGCCACTTGCCTGTTTCCAGTGCATTCCCCAGGTGCTGGCCCTGCCCCACAAGGGCTGGGCTGAGTCCTGCCCCTGCACACTCAGCCAGGCTGAGATGGACACTGCTGGTGTCTCTGGCAGGCTCTCTCAGGCCAGCCCAGCTCCCTGCAAGCTGTGCCAGCTGCCCTGAGCTCTGTGCAGCACCAAGGGCCTCTCCCCAGCACAGCCCAGCCGGCTCTGGCCCCACAGCTCTGCTCAGGGCAGGGGGCTCTGGGCAGGGGCCCCACGGCCTCAGCCCCTGGCAAGGGCACAGCAGCAGCTGCAGCTCAGACAGGACTCAGCCCCAGCCACGGGCAAGGTGCTTGGCCAAGGCAAAAGGAGGCTCCCTGGGTGCTCTGATCCCCTCTCCCTGAGCTCCTGAGAGCTCTGCAGCCCCTGCTGCCATCCCATCTGCCCAGGCCAGCACAACAGCCCCGGCCTTGGGGCTCTCCAGAGCTGCTCCTGCTTCAGGCCCAGGGCCCATCCCAGAGCTGGGGCAGCCACAAAGCTGTGCCCACTTCTGTTCATTCCTGCTCTGATAAGGATGGATCCTCAGCCACTTGGAGGTTGCTGATGAATTTTACTGCTCCAGAGCTCTTTTCTTTCTTGAGCTCTTCAGTTCAGGAATTCAGTGACAAAGACTCATAAACATTTGTTCAAAACACGCAGTCAAGATATGCCCCTGGGAATAATTTCAGTTTTCAATTCTTTTGTGGTTAATTAGACAGATTTCAGAAGTGCATTCAAAGTGAATATGCTATACTGAAAAACAACATGGAGAGGACAGTTTTGTCTTGTTGTCTTTTTCAGTTTCTAGATGTATACCAGCAATGTAAAATTGATAATGAGCCCCAGCACCTACTAATGCAGTCTGAATGGATATGAAAATCAAGACCCTTCATTGCTGGCAATCAATCACACTTTCTCCCCACTCTTCCCCACCATTTCCATCATCCCACCTCTGGGACTGCTATGGATCAGAAATATTGTGGCCAGTAGGACCAGGGCAGTGATTCTTCCCCTGTACTCAGCACTTGTTGGCAACACCTCGAGGGCTGTGTCCAGTCCTGAACCACCTCAATCTAGGAAGGACATAGGGGGCCTGAGCATGTCTAGAGAAGGGCAACAAGGCTGGTGAGGGGTCTGGAGCACAAGTCCAGTGAGGAGGGGTGGAGGGAGCTGGGAATGTTTATCCTGGAGAAGACGCTCAGGGGAGACCTCATCACTCTCTACAACTCCCTGACCAGAGGATGCAGCCAGGTGGGTGTTGGGCTCTTCTCCCAGGGAGCAGTGACAGGACAGGAGGACACAGCCTTAGGCTGTACCAGAGGAGGATTAGGCTGGACATTAAGAAATATTCTTCACAAAGACAGTGATTGGGCATTGGAATGGGCTGCCAGGGAGGTGGGTGAGTCATCATCGCTGGAAGTGTTTCAGGAAAGACTGGATGTGGCACTGTGTGCCATGGTCTGGGTGACAAGGGGGTATTGGGTCACAGGTTTGACTTGATGCTCTCAAAGGTCTTTTCCAGCCTGGGTGATTCTGTGATGATTGTGACACTGCAGGGCCCTGGGATAGCAAGGGGCCATTGTGACACTGCAGGGCCTCGTGGAACTGAGAGGACCAGAGTGACACCGTGTACAACATGGCACCACAGAGCCAAGGGGCCACTGTGACACTGTGGGGCTACATGGAAGCAAGGAGTCCATTGTGACACTCTGGGTCCTCATGGAACCACAGAGGCCACTGTGACACTGCAGGGCCTTGTGGAACCAAGAGGCCATTGTGACACTCCAAAGCCTCGCTGAAGCAGGGAGACCATTGTGACGTGCGAGAACCTCATGGCACTAAGGGTTTATTGTGACACAGCAGGGTCTCATGGAACCAATTGTCCATTGTGAAAAGGTAGATCCTGAGAGACCATGGTGACACTAGGGAAACTCATGGAACCAAGGGTCCATTGTGACCAAGCAAGGCCTTGTGGAACCAAGGGTCCATTGTTAAACCGTGAGGCCTCATGGAGCCCTGAGCCATTGTTACACTGTGGCCACAAGGAGCCAAGGGGGCATTGTGACACTGCCAATTCAAGGAGACCATTGTAATTGAGGAACCCCATAGAGGCAAGAGTCCATTGTTACACAGTGAGGCCCTGTGGAACCAAGGGGACAACAGTGACATTGCAGGGCCTCATGAAACCATGGAGACTATACTGACACTTCAGGACCCACTGGAACAAGGTGCATTATATCATGGCAGGGCCTCATGGAATCAAGAGCACTACAGTGAACACTGTGGAGCTCCTTGGGATGAAGGGTCCATTCTGACACCATGGAACCAAGGATACCATTGTGCCACTAAGGGGCCCCATGGAATCAAAGGTGCATTCTTACATGAAATCATGGAGGTCATTTTTATACTTTGAGGCCTTGTGAAATCAAAGGGCCATCGTGGACTTCAGAGCCTTGTGGAGCCAAGGGGACCACAGTGTCACCGAGAGGCTCAGTGAAATCAAAGGGCTGTTGTGACACTGTGGGACTCAATGGATCCAATGATCTGTTGTGACACTGCAAGGATTCCTTATGGAATCATGGAGACTGTTGTGACACTACAAGCCTCATTGATCCAAGGGGCCATTGTGACACTGCAAGGTCCCATGGGAGCAAGGGACCAGTGTGACACTATGGAACCCCATGGAAACAAGAGGCCAATGTCACACATCTGGGCCTCAAGGAACCAAGGATCCAGTATGACACTGCCATTGTGATACTACAGGGACACATGGAAACAAAGGAACAGGTAACAGGTCTGGATGGCTTGTCTGACTGATCCAACTGCCCTTGGCATATCAATGGTCTCTTCTCATGTGCCCCTGGAACACTGGGGACCCTGTGGCACCAAAGGCATCACTGTGGCCCTGCTGGGCTGCATGGTCCCAAGGGGCTGGTGTGCAGCAGCAGGGCTGTGTGGAACCAAGAGGCCATTGCTGCATTACAGGGCCTCGTGCAGCCAAAGGGCCGTTGTGATTCCGCAGGGCACCATGGATCCATGGAGACCATTGTGGCATTTCAAGGTCCCATGGAATCATGGAGACCACTGTGACACTGTGGGGTCCCACGGAACCAAAGGGCCATTGTGACCCTGCAGGGCCTCATGGAACCAGGGAGACATGGAACTAATCTGGTGGGTTTGGCCTCCCAGGGACTACCTGACAAACCCAGCTGACTTTGGCATGTGGAAGGTTACCTCTCATTTACTCCTGTAGAACTGGGGCTCCATGCTTTCCTTCCAATGGAAAAGAACCTTCCCTCTTTCCAGGAACCCTTGGCTGAAATTGGTACTGACCCTAAAATATTTCTTATATTCAAGGGTTTCTCCCAGACACAAGCTGCCAGGACAGCCTCTGGTGGTCACAACTCATCGGCCCCTGAGACACTCGGGTACATTCTCTCCTACCTATTAAAAGGAACCAGCCTTCTGGTTCAGGGGCCATGGCCAAAACTGTGATTTGGCCTCCCAAATTCTATCTAGGCAAGGATTCCTCTCAAGCAAAAGAAGCCAGAACAGAGAGGTCTGGCTGCTTTTGTTTTTCTGCTGATTTCCGTGGACTACGAACAAAATGTTTTTGCCAACACATTAGAGAGGGCCCAGAGATCTCCAAAGATGAGGTTTGCAGTCCGCAAGCACATGACCACTGTATAGGAAGAAAAAAGCTATATGCTTACTGGAGTGGAGACTGAGGACAGCAGAGGAGTGCCGTGGGAGTGCGTGGAGAGCAGTTTCAGAGATGGCGGATCTTTTTAGCACAGTAGACAGCAGCTGGAGTAAGAAAGAATTAACGCCAGTGGCAGCTGGAGAGGTCAGCACTGGAAAAAAGGAGAAAGGAATTTCTCTTCCAGGACAGGTCTAGGGTGCAACACGTTCCTCAGAAGGAGTCTGGAGTAGCCCAAGGCTTTGTGTGGCCAGGCAGAGGCAGGCAGGACGCAGAGCTGGCAGCAAAGGAAGGGCCAGTGAGGTGGGGCAGCTGGGGGATGATGACAGCCTGCAGGGACAGAGGGCAGGGCATGGACACCGTAGCACAGCCTGGGCTGCAGAGGGCACAGGGATGGGCAGCAGCTGAAAGGCCCTGCCAGAGCCAACTGCTGCAGCACTTGGGCCATGGCTGCTGGCCCTGGGCCTGAGGCCAGCAGGGGACAAGTGAGCCTTGCTGTGCTGGGGCCTCATTGCCTCCTTGTCCCTGCTCAGCAGCCTGGCAAGGGCCACCCCATGGTCCTACCCTTGGCATTGCACATCCCCAGAGCCCAGTGCCCTGGGAAGAGCCCTGAGCAATGAGGTAGGGACAGGATCTGTCTTGCCAGGGGCTGGGGCTCAGGCCTTGGCCCTTTGCATTCCTCAAACACACCCAGCTGTGCTCAGCATCAGAGACACCTTTCCCTGCTTTGTCCCCACCTGCCATCAGTGGCTCCAGTGTTCTGCTCTAACTGGGACCTGGGGACACTTTCTCAGTCCTCACTGGGATCTAGTTAAATATGACAAACTTCAGTGCTTCAATCTCACTTGGAGCTCTTGAGAAGTTTTTTGAGCACACTCTCTCAGGGACTGAGTCTGATGCAAACAGCACCAAAGCCCTGAGAGGGTGATTCAAGTCCTTGTGCTGTGCCTGTGCTGCTGAGCTGGGCCAGGCTCCAGCACAGAGGCAGCTCCTGGCAAGGGCAGCGCTGCAGAGAGACAGCTCTGCCCAGGAGCAGCTCCTGTGACAGCCCAGCAGGGCTGGGGCACTGCCAGGGCATGGCAGGGACACGAGCAGGGCACAGGCAGAGCTCACAGTGCTCAGCACTGGCAGGGGCTGTGTCATGTCCCAGAGGGGGCTGTGGCACAGCAGCACCTCTGTGGCTGTGTCATGGAGCCAGAGAGCAGCTGTGATGTCAGAAAGGGGCTGTGTGACAGCACAGGGTGGGTTGTGGGAGGTCACAGATTGGACTGTAACATCACAGAACAGGCTGTGATATTGCTGAGTGGGCTGTGACAGCACTGGAGGGTTGTGTGACACCATAGAGAGGGCAGTGAGGTCACAGAGGAGACTGTGCCATCAAAGAGGGTGACTCTGTGATATCAGACAGCAGGCTGTGACATTACAGAGCAGCTGTGTGATGTCCCAGAGAAGGCTGTGGCATCAGAGAGCGTGTTCTGCCATCACAGGGTGGCTATGTGACATCAGAGAGGGGCTGTGACATCCTGGAGCAGGCTGTGACATCACAGAATGGCCGTGTGACATCCCAGGGCAGATTGTGTGACATCACAGCAATGACTGTGACTTCACAGATCAGAGAGGCTGTGTGACATCACAGGGTGCTGTATGACATCACAGGGCTGTGTGACAGCACATGCGGCCGTGTGACACCACTGGGGGCTGTGTGACATCACAAGGATTGTGTGATATCACAGGGCCGTGTGACATCATAGCGTTCTGTGTGACATCACAGAGCTGTGTGACATCCCAGGGCTGTGTGAGGTCACTGGGGAGGTCACTCTGCCCCGTTCCCCCCTCACAGTCCAACGCTGCTCGTGCACAGGGGGGTCCCCTGTCCCCCCAGGTCCCCCCGCCCCCCATGCCACAGCCTCCCCCAGAGGATGTTCCATGAGATTGACCCCAGAGTCTGACACGGGGACAGGGGCCGGGCCCTGGGGGTGGCACAGGGGGACAGGGACCCCCCGGCAGCGTCCCCATGTCCCAGGGCCAGAGCCTGGGCCAGGGCTCCTCCACCCTGTTATGAACCAGGGGCTGAGAGCATTTAAAAAATCCCCAGCACGGGCTCAGCAAAAGCCAGATTCAATATTAAGCTGTAGCACGACAAAGTTCCTTGGCAAAAGTCACCCTACTCCTGACTGGACACTTCAGGCACATGGAAACAAAGCAACAACAAAACCAAACAAAATCCAGTCAATCAAACCAGAAATTAACCCAGAACTGTCCGTGTGTGTGTGCTCAGGTGGGTGTGACAAAAGGACGGTGAGGGCAAGGAAAAAAGAAATAGGCCTAAAAGCCCAACAGAGCTCAAACTTAACAGGACTTAACTTATACCTTAACCTTTACTTATACCTTAATCTTCACAATTTAGGAAAAGAACAACACTTAACAGTATTTAACCTAATTTTTAACCTATAACAATTTAACAGAGGAATAACACTTAAGAGTATTTAACTCAGCTTTTAACTTATATTAAACTTAACTTAGGAAAAGAACATTTAACACCATTTAATTCAGCTTACATCTTGTCCTGGGGTGACTTTATGATGCTGAATTTTATCCTCATCCATCTGCTTAGCCCAGAAAGAAGTTTTCCACCTTTAAGATTTGAGAGTGAAGTGGGGGGCAAAGAAGAAGTGGTGGAATGTCTGAGGCAGTTGTTTTCAAAATATATAGATAAGAGCTTCAGCTTTCCTTCTCCTCACTGTGCTGTCTGCAGCATGGACAGGCAGTGAGAGAGAGCTCTCCTTTGTTTTTAGTCAGTATTTTTTTAGCTAGCTGAGGCATTGAAGTTCCCTGGACTGTGGTTTTTCTTTTTCTTGGAACTGCTCAAACCTGCTCTGGACTGAAAACCCAGAAGAACACCGGGAGCTCACACCTGTGACCCACTGGGGCCTGGGATGCTGCATTCCAGCACCAGAGGGACTGATAAGAGACTGAGTGAGCTGAGCTACACCAACAAAAAGGACTTTCTGAATTTGCCATCTCTTCAGAACAGCAAGAGGTTTTATTGTTTTATATTATTCACTTTTTATGCTTGTTAATACTTCACTGCATAAATAAACAGGGTTTTTTTCACTTTTCTCCAAGGAAATCCTTTCCTAAAGCAGTAGGAGGAGGAACTTGAATCTGCTTTCTAGAAGGATCCCTTTTGGAGTTTCCTCCCAAACTTACCCTGAACCAGTACACACTCCAATGACCCAGGTAATAAAAATGTGCTTGCATATTATCAAATGTGCAAGGACTAAACCTGTGCCCCTTTGCAGGCAGACATCAGTTGTCTGCCCATGAACAGGCAGTGCCACTTGCAGGGCCACACTGCCCGGAGGTGCCGAGATGGGATTGGCATCTCTTGGAGAGGAGCTGAGGGAGAGCAGAGCACCTTGCAAGCTGCAGGTCCCTGACAGTCCCAGAGAGCTCCTGTCCCAAAAACATCTGCTCTGCCCCATTCTGAAATAGGGACCAGCTACCTGTGCCTTGAACACAGCATCCTCCACATTCCTGGAAGATCCCCCCAAGTCCCCAACCATGTCTTTGTTCAACATTTTTATTTTTACTCTGGATTTGAGTGGTTGGGAAGGACAAAGAGAAATGCAAAGAAAATCCAGACGACGAGGAGCCAGGAGGATGTGGAGCCACCAGCCAGGTGTCTTCCCAACACGGATCAGCAGCACCAGGGCTCAGGGGGGGCTCTGCCCACTGGGGGTCTCTGGGGATCATCCAGCGCGGATCCTGCCATGGGGATGGAGCTGGAGCAGCGCACAAAGCTCTTCCTGCACTCAGGACACTCGCAGGGCTTCTCTCAGTGGAGACTCTGTTGGTGTTTGGTCAAGTGAGAGCTCCTGGAGAAGCTCTTCCCACATTCGGGACACTTGTAGGGTCTCTCCCCAGTGTGGATGCGCCAGTGCCTGACGAGAGTGGAGTTGAGCTTGAATCCCTTCCCACAGTCGCAGCAGCAGAAGGGCCTCTCATCCCAGTGACTGCGATAGTGCCGGAGGAGACTGGACCTTCGCTGAAACCTCTTCCTGCATTTATCCACTCGTAGGGCGTCTCCCTTGTGTGGATCCTCTGGTGCACAGTCAGGTGTGAGCAGCACCTGAATCTCTTCCCACACTCACCACACTCGTAGGACCGTTCCCCTGAGTGGATTCTCCGGTGTTGGAGCAGGAGGCATCTCCACCTGAAGCACTTCCCACATTCTGAGCACTTGTGGGGCTTCTCCCCATGGTGAAGCTGCTCACGCAGCCCCAGCTCCGAGCTCCGGCCACCTCCCCGGCCCGGGCTGGCTCTTTCCTGCTGGGATCCCCAGGCTGTGTGTTTGCAGCCCCTCCTGCTGCAGGATCTGCGGGGCTTTTCCTCTCCGTTGCATTCCTGCGCCGTGGAGCTGCTGCAAACGGCCTCTTGCCCAAGGCTGTGTTGCGGGGATTTGTTCTCCCTGCTGTCCGTGCTCAGCTCCTTGTCTGGGGGAGGAAGGACAAGGACAGGATGGGATTTGCCTCCGTGCCAGAGAGAAGGGCAAGGAGATCCCCCCTGGGCTGTGCTGCAGCCGGAGCCGTACTGGGCTGGGAGATGGAGCAGGACACAGGGGGAAAGGGGCACTGACTTCCTACTCACCTGTCTGCGGCTCCCGGGCCATCCTCCTCGTCCTTATGGCCTCCTCCTCCTCAATGCAGCCGAGGCTTGGGAAATCCTGGTTTGGGCGGGGTAAACAAGGGCTGAGCGCGTTGGGTTTGATGGTGGCGCTGCCCAAGGGCAGCTGGAGCAGTCAGCGCCCCTTTCAGCCTCGGGGGCCCGGAGCCCGCTCAGCACCAACCTCCCGCACCCCTCCAGGCTGCCGGGGGTCCCCCGGCTCCGGGATCGCCCCTCTGAGCTCTCCCCGCTCCGGGGCTCGGCTTTGGGCTCCTGCAAATCCAAACATCCCATGAACCGCAAAGTAAAACCTTCCCGGAGCCCCCCTGATGGATTTGGGGCGAGCTCCCCCTCCCCGCTCACCTGCGGGTTCTTGGGGGGCGATTCTGCCGCTCCCGGGGGACGCTGCGGTCTGTGCGGGCGTGGGGCAGAAGCGCGTGGTTCCAAAATCGCTCCTCCTCTTCCTTCCGCTCCTCCTGTGTCCCTCCTCTTCCTCCCGCTGCTTCTCTTCCGTCTCTTCCCGCTCCTCCTCGTCCTCCCGCTCCTCCTCCTCTCCCAGCGCAGCCAGAGCCGCTGGAACTGGGGTGCCCAAGGCCCTGAGCAACCCCCAGGTCCCTCCCAGGACCCCTCAAATCCCTGGAACCGAGCGTCCTCCGCATCCCCTGGAAGATCCTCCCGTGTCCCCAAGCAGGTCGTTATTTAACATCTCTATTTTTTCCCTGGTTTTGGGTGTTTGGGAAGGACAAAGAGAAATGCAGAGAAAATCCAGGCCACGGGGAGGGTGTGCAGCCCCCAGCCAGGTGTCTTCCCAACACGGATCAGCAGCACCAGGGCTCAGGGGGGCTCTGCCCACCGGGGGTCCCTGGGGATCATCCAGCGCGGATCCTGCCATGGGGATGGAGCTGCAGCAGGGCACTGTCTTGGTTTGACAGACAGGTGTCTGCTGAGGAGCTCTGGAGCTTCTCTTGAAATGGAAAATGTAAACTCCCTCCCTCTAAATTAATATGACTTGGAAATTAGGGAGCTCCCTGGCAAAGATATGGGATTTAGAACAGCAGTTTTTTACTGGGAAAATGAAAATAAAAGTATAGTAATATAAAGACCAAAACACAGGCAAGGTCAGAATGCAGCCTGTAATCCTGTTGCTCAGGGTGTTGGCTACAGTCTGAATAATGGTACCTGTAGTATTCTTGAAGGGACATATGTGGTTTTGTTGAAGCAATGATTTTGGAGAAGGGTGTAGTTACTTTTTTAACATCTAGTGGTGATGAAGATAGACCTGGTCTTCTTCTGGGAATTTAGTGGAAAAAGCTGCTCTGATGTTTCAAATTTCAGAAAGAAATACTTGGCTTTTCTCCTTGCCTGCGGCATCTCCCATAAGGTATAACTCCTAGTGGGGAGGAGTTGTGAGGGATGGGTCATGGCAGAGATAAGGAGCCCTGCTCCACCTGGTTTCAGCAGATGGTGATAGAATGTATACTTCTGCTTGCATCTTGCATTACAACTTAAGACATGATCTACTCCTTTTTCTATTACCATCTGCATAATAACTTAATTAACCTTAATTAATTAAAGAATTGACCTTCTTTAGACTCTGCTATATATTTTTATCCACAGTGAACTTTACACACAGTTCTTACTTAAGATTAGGTTTTTCTGTGGTACTCAATGGGTTTCTTTATCTTTCTGCATTACCTACTAAGTGTAACTAGGTTTTTGAGCAAAAACAAATGTATGGATTGGTTTGCCTTTGCTTGAGGTGGGCCTAATCTAAACAGTCTTAAAATACCTTTTATGTGCACTACAGAGACTTTATCCCCATCCACTGTGTGCAAGGCTTCAGACTGGGGAGGACTTGCTTGAGTGATGGACTCTCAGGTGTTGACTATTTAGGAGGCTTTTGTTAAGTTCATTTCTCAATGTTTGGATGTTTCCCTGCCAAGTGCCTTTAGGGTAATTTTAAGTAGTCTGTTGTACAGTTCAACTTTCCTGGCAGCTGGTGTGTGCTAAGGGATATGATCTATTTGTTCAATATCCTGGTTTTTGGCTGAGGTGTTTCTAAGGCTGTTCTTGAAATGGGTCCTGTTGTCTGACGATTCTCTCAGGGGTGCTGTGTCTTTATAGGACTTGCTTTTTTGGGCTTCAGACGGTGTTTTGAGTAGTAGTGTGAGGTACAGGGTGGGTTTCTAATGATCTAGTGGTGGCTTCTACAATTGTGATCACATAGCACTTGCCTTGGAGGGTTTGAGGCAGTGTGATGTAGTTCATTTGCTGGGCTTCTTTATACTTATATTTGGAATACTGCCCCCCCCTATTAGAGAGGCCTTATGGGCTTGGCTTGCTTGATTTTAGCAAGTCTTACAGTTATGGATAACTTGAGATATGGAATTTATAGTTATATCTGCTTTTCAGTTTTGTCCCTGCTTGTAGGTGGCATTTTTGCCTTGATGGCTTGAGGCAGTATGGGCCTATTGAGCTAGGAACAACTCTCCCTTATGTTGCTAACTTAAATTTATTGGTGATATCTCTATTTTTGCAGCTCGATCTACTTGCTCCTTGTTTTAGTGTTCTTTATTAGCCTGACTTTTGGGGTCATGGCCGTCTACATGATGGACATTTACAGAGAGTTTGTCTGAGTGGCAATGTTTTGGACTCATCAGCAGCAAATCAGCAGCCTGAATTGGTTTTCCTTTATGTTGCTAGCTGGCCTTTTTTTGCCTTTCTAGCTAACTGCACAGAGCATTGGTTACTATTTCTGATTCAGTATAAAGGTAGAGCTTTGGCCAGTTCTCTCTTTCAGCAGTGTCCAGGGCCAGCTGAATGGCTTTGAGTTCAGCAAGTGCACTTGATTCACCTTCTCCTTCAGTAGCTTGTGTGACTCGTCATGTGGGGCTCCCTGCGGCCACTTTCCACTTCTGGTTCATCTCAACCATGAGACAGAAACTGTCAGTGACAAGAGCACAGCGTGTTTCTTGTGCTGGTGGTTGGTTGTATGGTGGAGCTTTTTAGCCTGGGTTACTTGTTTCTGCTCCTTTTTGTTAGTGAGACTAAAGTTTTTATCTTGTGGCTGGTTTGAACTGTTTTTAAAATTTCAGAGTGATTTGTGTTTCTAATCCAGCCGTGCTGTGTGATGAGAGCAATCCATGGGCTCCATGTGGTGTGGGTGGCGTGGTGGGTAGAGGAGCCTTTTCTTTAAACATCCACCCCAGCACCAGGAGTCAGGGTGCCAGGAGGAGTTGTGCTTTTGTGATAATTTCTTTTGAGGGGGCTTGAACTTTCTTATTATAGGCTGATAAGATTTTGTTGGGGTTTTGGGTTTTTTTTTGGTGAGTGTAGTTTTCTTCAGACTTTCTGTAACTTTGACTCTAGAATTCTAGATCTCAGCCTCGAGTCTCCCCAGGCACCCTCTGCTAAAGGCTCCAGGACAAGCCATTGTTCTTGGCTGCAGAGTAAAGCACATTCCTCTCCTCTGGTTCCGTTCTGACTGGGCCAAGGGCACTGCATGAGCGATTTTCTGCTTGATCTGCGTGAAGGTTTTTTACTGTTCAGGGCCACAGCTGGAATTGTTCTTCTTAGGGTGAGCAGGTAGAGAGGGCTCACAATGTGGCTGCACTCAGGAATGCATTCTCTACAAACCTATGGCCCCTAGGAAAGCTTGTGTTTCCTTCTTGCTGCTTGGTGGAGACACT
>NW_027635931.1:0-31187 GCF_903797595.1 Erithacus rubecula
CTCGGCGCAGCGCTCCGGGCGAGGATCCCGCCCCATCCCAGGAGGAGCATTCCCGGATGGAGCGGGGGGGAGCGGCTCGGCGCCATTAAAGCGCGCGGGCGGGGCGGGGCCCGGGGGCGGGGCCTGCACGGGTCGCGGGGACCCAGAGCGCATGCGCGGGGCGGGGCTGAGGGGATTTAAACGGCGGGGAGAGCCAGCGGCGCCATTTGCTCGACTGCTGGTGGGAGGTGGGCTGTTGTTTTTGTTTATGTCTTGTCTTATGTTTCTTTTCTCTATCTCTCTCTCCCTCTTCCTTCCCTTCTTTTCTTTCTGTCTTCCCCTGCATGCTCCTACACAGTCAACCCTACCCTGTAACTGTCTTTATAAGGTGGGTTTGGGGTGTTTTTTAGGGATTTTTTCAAGTTTTTGTTCAATTTTTTTTTTACGTTTCTTGGGATTTTAAAGGATTTTATTTCTATTTTTTGGATGTTTTTAAGGTTTTTTTTCAAGGATTTATAATATTTTTTGGGAGCCTTTGGCGTTTTTGGGTTTGTTTAAAGTGGGATTTTGGGAATGTTCTTAAGGTTGGTTTATGGCATTCTTTAGGGATTTTAAAAATACTTTTTATTTTTTTAGTGTTTTGGGCATTTTTTGAGGGTTTTAGGAGGGGGGTTGGTTTGTAGGGTGGGTTTTTATGGGAATTTTTTGTTTGGGGGGGCCTTTGGAAGATTTGTGGCTTTTTTTTGGTGTTTGTGGTTTCTTTAGGTTTTTTCCTTGTTTTTGGTTTGGTTATTTTTTGTTTTGTTTTGGCGGGTTTTTTTCCAGGTTTGTTCAGGATTTTTTCCTTTCTGGATGGGGGGAGAGATTTTTTCATTTTAGCTTTTTTTTTTGTTTCAGTTCTTCCCCCAGGATTTCCCTCCCTGGGTCAGTTTTTTAAGTGCTGCTACAAGGAGATGCTGGAGGGCACCGAGACCCCTGGGGACCCCCCAGGGACACCCAGGACTCAGCGGGAAGAGCCCAAAAATTTTGGGGACATTCCTCATCCCTCTAAATCATTAACCCCCACCAGAACCTTCCCCTGTATCTGTGTGGAGTTTTTGGGAATTAATTCGGAATTTTCTGGGGAGGTTTTGGAAATTAGGGGAGGAAGGAACACTAAAAAATAAAAATAAATTTATTTTAAAAAGGGGATTTGGGGAAAAAATGGGGAATTTCACCTCAAAAATGGTGAAGGGAGCCCCCAAAATACACGTGTGATAAGGTGGTTTTAGCCAAAATGGGGCATTTGGCCTCAATCTCCCAGAATTTGGGGAATCACCTCAAAAATCCACCTCTGGGATTTTTGCTCTGTCCGGGCGGGGGCTGCAGTTTGGATTGTGCACCTGTACTATATAGTATAAGGTATATTGGGGAAAAATACTTTGAAATTCATTTTGTGTACTTAGAAGCATTTCCTGAATAAGAACTTTTGTGCAATATATTACTGGACAGTAATAGAAGACCCTGAAAATCATGGTTCAGTTTATATTCAGAAATGAGATTTGAAAGACACTTTGTTACTCCCAGGCAAAAAAGCATAATAGAATTATCCTGCCTTAAAAACACATATTATAAAAATATTGATATCTAAGTGCTTTTTTATCAGATCTGTAGCAAAGAAAATATTCCACACAAGTGAACCATTAAATAATTACAAGGCATCAAAAGTAGATACAGTTTTTGCTACATGCAAACCCTGTTATTTCTCAAGTTGCCCCAGTTTTATATTTGACTAAGAAAAGCAACAAATTAAAACTTTATAATTCCAACAGGAGGGATTAATCATGTGTTTATTGCAAAGTCCTTGGAAAGAACAGTAATTCAGGAAGGTCTTGGTGTGCTCTGTGGCAACTCCAGTCATATTTCTAAGTGAGCTGCATAGAGCACTCAGTAATGAATGTAATTCTTTCCTTGGCCATTTAGAGGTTATTCTACTTTTCCTTTTATCTGGGTATTATAGGCTCAAGTATAATTGCTGCAATAAAGTGCCTTGAAAGCAATTTAGCAATGGTATTTCCATGCTCTTGAATACATCCAACAGCATATGCATGCCTACAGGAGATCAATAAAGGGTTTAGGACCCAGTTCTCTTGAGATATCCATGCAAAGGATGTCCATGGACTCAGCAACTCACTATCAGATTAATTCTAAAATGACTGTGGTATAATTTGATGAAGAGAAAGTGACCCATCCATAGTGCCATGAGATCTGAACTCAGGACTCCAGTCCTGTCATACTACACCAACATTTTCCTTAAAGCAAGTGCCAGGATGGAGAATTAATGTCAGAAGAGAAATGTCATAGAAAAATGCTGCACTTGGGGATTAAACAAATAGAGGCAAGGAAAGCCTTACAGGAAGCCCTTCCTTTGTGTAAAGGCTGTGAGCCTTCTCAACTTCCACTGAAATTGCTGTGGCTGTGCTTAGGACTTTTCAGGAGCAAACCCCAAATGTGTTCTCACCAGCTTTCCCACAGCACCAAGCTCTCCTCCAAACCCATAATATGTGTGCAGATCACACATTGCTGCATCGTTAGCAGCAGCACTGGCTTTGGGAAAATATTTCTATTGTTAACCCAGCTGACTTCAAAGAAAGTGAATTTCAGTAGCAATAGAGCATTTCTCTCCCCTAGTAAAGTCAGAAGACTCCTGATGCAATGTAGCAGCATCTACCTACAGAGCAGTAGAGATCTAATGGGACTTGTTAAATTTTCCAGCTGGGTTATATCAAGTGTAATTTTGTTGTAGTTTTTGAAGGCACAAGCTTTTCTATCTTGGTATACACTCAAAATACAGATCTTTTTCAAGAGATATTTTTCTCCTCTTGAAATATCAATCAAATGATTAAAGTGAGACAGATGCTGTAGACAGCTGTGAGAACACCTGCCTGGTTACAGATGATCACAGAGAGCAAATATTTCAGCACTTTCACTGGTTGCTCTTCTGGAATAGAGTGTTGCTGGTGGTAAGACTGAAATCTTGTATTGCCTTTCATTGACAAGATATAACTTCCATTTCCATGGGCTCATTTTACATATGTATTCTTGCACATGTAGAAATTTTAATCTGGTGTTTATGTTTGCATAGTTTGATTGAATTTGCTACATAAAGAACAATTTCAGCTATTTTTAGCAAAGGAAAGCCTGTTTGGGTTTCAGCAGAATGATAAGCCAAGCGTGCTTTAAATTCACTTTGCAATTACATCCTCTACAAAAATAGAGCAGGTAAACAATAGTCTAATTACTACAGATAATAAATGAGAATTTAGGAAGACGCATGAAACTAAATCTGTCATATTCTTCATTGTGTTACCATAAAATTACAGAGCACAGGTGCTCTTGAAAAAGATATTTGGGAAATGTTAATGTTCAGTGATGCACAAAGATGAATAGCTGGGATTTGTGGTGGTGTTATGCTGCAGTGCAATTTCAAGTAATGGTGGAATAGCACCTGTTCACAAATTCCAGTATGTTTTCTTGTATTACAGAGAACTTGCACATGTGTGCATCTGCAGATCTCAGTTCTGTTATCTGCACAGAATTACCAATGTGTTTTTTATTAGGAATATTTCTGAGAACTACTCAAAAGAGTGGAGCAGTAGAATTGTCCTGTACACAGCATGCACCTGAATATCCTCCATGGTAGGCCATTAATAAATTCCAGACTTTTCCAGGTTAGTTCTCTTATCACCACACTGTATCAATCCACAATTTAAATTATTTATTTTCTTTGCTTAGTTTGTTTTGAAGTCGTGAGGGGGCACAATTTCAGGAATGCTTTCTCTAAGTACTACTTAGAAAAAATTGGATTTTTAATGTTGGCCATTATTGATTAAAATATAATTTGGACTGTAAATGTTTGACCTCACTAGGCTACAAAACTGTGGGACATGTGGGGTTCTATTTAGTGAGAATTTTCCTGAGCAGCCAACAAAAACAACTGACTGCAATGACCCATAGAGAGTGCAAAGGAGGCCTGAAGAAAGAGGCTTTTCTGGATGAAGCAGCACATAAATGGACATGAGGGAAATAAGGGCCATGCAACATGAAGAGAGATGTCCCTTCTTTTCTGAACTCCTGTCTTCTCCTTTTGGCCTCCTCATTAGAAATTTCATTGTAATTCAGTTGCTGGGACAATTTTTTGAGGTTTGTTACACTGTGTTTAAAGAAAGACAAACACCATCCCAGCGAGGAGGAGCATTCCTAATTCAGGCTCTGTCTGAAGCTGTGTAAGATGACATGGGAAGAGATTTTCTGGGTAGTGGGTTTCAATTTTTGTGAGAAAGCCAGCACACAGAGGAAAAGATGACAGGGCACCTTGAAAAACACTCACTCCAAAAGATGCTCCAGAATGTGATGAGAGCAACAATCCCTGTGCCAGCATGTCACCCACAGGGCAGCAGCTGCAGGGACAGGGCTGGGCTCCTCACAAAGGACCTGGGAGGAGGCAAGAGAAGGCAGAGTCAGCCAGAACTCAAGACAGGCTGGATGTAAGGAAAATATCCACTGTGTGTGTGGGATGAGCTCCTGCCATACCACCAAATACATAAATATTCCACCACTTGAGCCCTCATGGTTTAACCATATAAAGAAATAAAAAACTGGCATGAATTAAAATAGATGGAAGAAATAGGTCTATTTTTTCCTGCTCTGAAAACTTTCCTGTTCAAACCACTGTTTAAATAAAAAAAATAAGTGACACTAAGCAGGTCATTCATTGCAAGATCAACTTTGTTGGATTATATTGAAAAGACTTGGCTGTGGTGGGGGGGGAGGGAGATTTTACATTCTAACTCTCCCCTGATTGTGGAAAGAAAGAGAATAAAAGGAAAGAAAAATGCAAAACCCCTTGGTGAAGACAGCAGTGTGAGTTCACTGTCATTGTAAACCATTAATCTCTCGGGAAAAGCAACATCCTTCCAGGCGGCAGGACTTCAGCTCTGATGGAAATGCTGACAGAATTGCTGCCCCTTCCTGCTGCTGCTTCCATCTCCACAGAATGAGAAATGTGCCAAATCTGCCGCAGACAGGCAGAGGCAGTGAGACAGCAGCAGCCAGCTGGCTGGGAAAGGGGCCCAGAGAATGTGTGCAGTGTCTCTTTTCCTTTGCCCTCTCCCGTCCGGCCTTGTCCGCTCCCAGCGGGAACTCTGCTCGCGACCCACCCGAGCCCGGCCCGCGCGGGGCCGCGAGCGGGGCCGAGCGCAGCGCCCCCCTCAGGCCGCGCGCCGCGGGCGTTGTGGCCGCACTCGGCGATCGGCGCCATGGCGGAGCTGCCGCTGCCCGCCGCGCTCAACGCCGGCGCCTTCCCCGCCAAGCTGTGGCGCCTGGCGAACAGCCCCCGCGTCCGCTCCGTGCGCTGGGACAGCCGGGGCCAGGGGCTGCTCATCGACCGCTCCCTGCTGGAGCGGGAGCTGCTCAGCCCGGGCGGCGCCCACGGAGCGGGCGGCGAAGGGGCGGGGCCGGGCCCGGACTCCTTCCAAGCCACGCACTTCGGCAGCTTCGTGCGCCAGCTGAACCTCTACGGCTTCCACAAGGTGCCGGGCGATGCCGGCGGCTGGCTCCACTACACGAATGCCAACTTCGTGCGCGACCGCCCCGAGCTGCTGCTCCGCATCCAGCGCCTGACCAGGGCCAACAGGCAGCGGCTGGCGGCGGGGCTGGAGGTGCGCAGCCGGCAGCCCGGCCGCTTCCAGCAGCCGCACACGGAGCGGCCGCTGCCCGCCTGCTGTGCCGGGCAGCCCCCCAGAGCCGGTGAGACGGGCTGCGAGCTGCGGGCGCCAAGGGTGCCGTGGGCTGTGGCCGTGGGCAGGGGCCGGCACAGGGGCAGGAGCGGCGCCGTGGCTGGTGCTGCTCCGTGCCCGGCCCTGGGATGCTTGGGGAGCTCTCCGTGAGTGCGTGTGAGCCGAGGGCTCGGTCGTGGTCAGACCCAGGGGGAGGGAGCCTCCTGGTCCTTTGGAATAGAAGGGAAGAGACCTGGCAGTTGGGTTTCTGGCAGTTGCTTCCTGCCAAGGAATGGCAGCAGGACAGTTTTCCAAGACAGTTGAACCAATAGGGGAGAGTTAAGCAGGCAAGGAACTGTGTTGAATGGCCCCAGAACATGTTTTTTTCTTTCATTACTTCTTTCTCACTCTGCTTGGGAGGATGGGAGTTTTTCTCTTCCCTGGCAGAAATACAGTTGCTGCCGAAGGCCTTGCAAAGCCCAATAGTGACCCAGCCTTCCCTTTGCTTCCTTTCTTCTTCCCTCACTGCTGCACAGCTCCCTCAGGCCAGAACCTCACTGCTGCTGCTGCTGCTGCTGCTGCTGCTGCCTCACGGGAGGATTCAGAGCTGCATCCAGGCCCTTCCAAGGGATGTGCAGGTGCTCAGGAGTCTGAGGCTTCCCCACCAGCTGCCAAGAAAGTCTGTGCCTCCTCTGGACTTTCTGGGGCTTCACCAGTGGAACCATCAAGGGAGCTCATCCGCAAATTTAATCTGCGCAAGCTCACCATTCCGCTGGTTCGCATCGACCCTGAAGCTGCCTGCAGGGCCCTTCGAGAGGGCAGCAGCTGCAAATCTTCAGAGCAGCACAGCCCAGCCAACAGTGCTGCCTCACCTGGGGATTCAGAGGTGCCTCCAGGCTCCTCCAGGATGAGTGCAGCTGCTCAAGTGTGTGAGGCTTCCCCAGAACATCCTGAGGAAGCGTTTGTCACCTCTGGACCTCTTGGGGCTTCATCAGTGGAGCCAGGCACAGACACATTTCAATTCCAGCCTGAGCCTGTCATTCCACGAGGTCCCGTGAACCACCAAAGCCCTTTGGTGACAGTTCCAGAGAGCAGCAGCTGCACATTTCCTGAGCAGCACTTGCCATCCTACTGGCCATCAGGTAGGGGAAGAGTTTCTATCCTTGCTTTTCAGAACAATCATGAAAATTGACTGAAATATTTTCCTGCTGTGCTCTGTCATGGGTTGATCTCAAGTGCAAGTCAGGTAGAAATGTCAAGTGTGCTAGGAAATACAACCATGACAACAAAATTAATCTCAATCTGCTTTTTCTGTCCTTGCTGCCGTTTTGGAGTGGGTTCTTTGCATTTTCCAGACAGCCTCTCTGTAGGGGTGCAAGGGCAAGGCAAATAACCTTTGTCCACGACTGGTCAGTGTCAGGTAAACTCTTTTTTGGAATGAAGTCAAACTAGGACCCTGATAGGATATTGAGAGTTTGCAGGTTGTCTCTCCTTCAGATAATGTTATTAAAATTCCATGAGCTCTGTGCATCCCTGGAGCAGCTGCAGCTATAGAATTCAGCCTCACCCACAAGGATACTTTTTAGAAGAAACTCACAGTTTAAGTTTAGGATGTGTGTCTGCAGGTGTGGGCTCTTCCTTGGTGAATCCGCTTTCTGTGGTCTGTTATTATGAGAAACTGCAAAGCCACCAACTCCAAAAGCTGATGGGGAGATAGAAAAGGCAGTGATTATAAAGTGCTTTTGCATATGTTTAGATCAATTTTAGAATCCATCCTTTAATATACATACATATCATTTAGAAGAAAGACTTTTTAAGAGGGAGAGCTCACTCTCCCAATTCTCTGGGAAGTTTGAGTACATTTCTGGAATTGAGGTTGCTGTGTGCTTCCTGTGGTGTTTGATCCAAGGCAGCATAGAGCTCCGTGTCCCAAAGCCACATTCTGGAGCCTGACCAATGTGTTTGAACTCTTGCAGCCACTCCAGGCACTTCAGCCCCCAGTGCTGCAGCTGGCTATGCTGGTTATGCACCATGGAGAGCCCCCAGGTGGCTCTGGGATACTCCTGGGGAAGAGGAATTGCCCCCCCTGGATCTGGACATGGTGCTTGAGACACTGGAGGAGATGCTTTCGTCCTCCCCGCCTGAAAGGTCTCCCTCTGCTCAGGTAACTCTGCTGAACAGGGATGAAAGGGACTGACTGGGAGCTTTTGCAAGTTGTTACTTGGCTGAGAAGCAAAGGCTTCTTGAATTCAGTTGTGAATGGACAGGGAAGGATTTTCTTGGTAAAGTAAGGTTTCTAAAGGAAGAGGAATGAGAAAATCACTCCCCTGAGTGAGGATGAGAGGTGTGAGCCTGTGTTGGCCAAGTTTGAGTGCTCCTTTTCCTGGGAAGAATTCCTCCTGTGGGGCCATTTGTGATGAGGAAGTGAAAGCTTTGTGCATTCTACCAGGCTTTGTTTGATGGGAAGAAGAGAAGAGTGTTTGGAGAATGGCACTGAAGGCAAAGTGTCCCATGCAGGGAGGGGCATGTGAGAGGTGCCTCTGTTGCAGCAGCAGATGTGGGCTCTGCCTCTTTTGTGTTGGAAGGCCAAGGCAAAGCAAGGGCTGGGCTGCAGCTGCTGCTGCTGTGTGAGCCCTGCCGTGTGTGTAGGTGCTCCCAGAGCCATGTTTGGGGATGGGCTGGAGCTGCAGCTTTCTTGTCCTCTCAGTAACGTGGTGCCTGCAGTCCAGTTTCTATCTGGGAAATCCTTAGCTGGGCAAAATGCCCAGTCTTGCTCTCCATGTTCCAGAGCTCAATCACCTTGCTGTTGGGCATCTGTATGGGAAGAGATGTGTGTTCCCATGCAGTCTCTACAAAGCTGCAGCCTGGATGAGACTGTTCTGCACAGGGCTGTGGAGGGAGGAGCACCTCCCTGATCCAGGAACTGGCAGGACTCCTTCCTTAGCAGCCATCCATGTGTTCAGTGTCACCCCCACATTCAGCATTGTCACCTTTGACAGCTTTTGGACCATGTTGGAGGAGTCAAATCTGAATTTTGAAGGTGTTTGTGGCCCAGATTTCTTGTTAGGAACAAGAGATTAGGTATGTGTGCCACGGATGCATTGTGTAACTGGTGAGAAGGGTTTATTTCTTTCTGTTTCTCTTTCAAGGGGAATATTAATGTTGCCTCTGAGCCTTCAGAAGGGGAGCCTGTGAACAATGCTGCAGCAGAGGGAGGTTTGCCTGGCACTGACAGCTCTGGGAACAGTTCCCAGCAACCCGAGGAGCTTGGTAAGGAGAGAGCCCCCATTGGTTTAGAGAGATGTGAGAGGGCTGCTCTGAGCCTGCCTCTGACAGGCAGGGAGATCAGAAGAGTTGAGTTCTTGGTTTCAGGGTTGGTGTTTCCCATGCCTTTAGTTCAAATCCTGCACTGAGACAACCTCCCCAAGCCCTGCCCTCCTCGCTTCTCCAGAGGCTCTGACACTGAGTCCTCTGGTGTGGCAAGAGAGCCAGGAATAAACCTGACCTTGTGGGATTTGTGTCACCAAGCTGGGTATCCCAATTTGGATTCATAACTCAGCTCACAGCACCCTTCAGTTTCAGCCATTTCAGTGAGGAATGAGGTCTCTCTGTCAGCACAGAGAAAGAACAAGGCTGGGCTTCTTTGTGGGAGCTGGGACTGTGTGTTTCAAGCTCTCATGGGAGCCATTTGCACTGCGAGTGCTGTGAGTTTATTGGGAAACTTCAGAAGTTGAGAAGTTTTGAAAACTTGGAAGGATTCCAGCTCTTTAAAGAGCAGGCCTGAAATTCCCAATTGAGAGTCTGCCTTCCAGGCCATCTCTTACAGTCTTTGACAGAAGGACAGTAACTTCCAAAGGGAAAGATGGACCGAGGCCAATATTGACTGGGTGTTCCCTTTGCTTCCCAGATATCCATCTGATCTACCTTGCCAGGAGGGCTGCCCTGCGTGCCAGGGAGAAAACGGGGGAGAGCCTGTGACCATCGGGCAGGTGGAACCCCTCTGTTGATTGATACATTTATAGACTTCTATAGTTATATTTTTAAAACCATGTAGTTACTTTTATAGATTTTCAGATTTGCATTTGTATATTTATATGGTAATATTAATATCTATATATATGTTATTATTTCTTATTGCTAGCAATACATTTAATAAGTATTAATTCATTTATATTTATATTTATATTTATATTTATATTTATATTTATATTTATATTTATATTTATATTTATATTTATATTTATATTTATATTTATATTTATATTTAATTTAGTTAAAGGTAAACAGAATTTAGATCCACAGATTGAGCTGTGTAGGGCTAGGGTGCATTTTAAGGTGTTTCCCCTCTCTGATTCCTTTCCATCTCTTGTTTGTCCCCTGTGCCCCTCTGTCCCCTCTTCCTGTGCTGGTCCGAGCTGGGGCCGGGCCGGGCGGAGCAGCAGTTCCAGCCCCGGGTGTCCCTGGAGCGGTGGCAGCTGCCGGTGGCCCCAGGCAGTGTCCCCTGAGGAGCTGCTGAGGGACGGTGAGACTGAGGGGCTGAGGAGGCGCTGACACTGAAGGGACGGTGACCTTGAGGTGCTGCTGGGGCTGAGGGTGTGGGGCAGCAGAGGGCAATGGTGGCACTGAGGTGACAGGGAAGTGGCACAGGCTGAGGGGGTGACGGGTCTGAGGGGATGGGATGGGTCAGAAGGGACTGAGGGGGGTGAGAGGACTGTGGGGTCTGAAGAAACTGAAGGGGACTCGGGGTTTGCCGAGAGCCTGGCGGGGCTGAGGGGATGGAGGGGCCAGCAGGGAGCACAGAGGGGTCCGGGACTGCAGCTCTGCCAGGCATGGAACCAATTCCTGAGGCTCCGTTTTTGCCACATCTGCAGTGAAGACATTGAAGACAGCAGGAGGAGTGACAGGAGCCAGCAGGGAGAAGCCAAAGGCCCCGAGCAAGAGCAGTGAGCAGGGAGCTGCTGCTGGCACAGAGGCTGGTGAGGCCCCAGGGCCGGTGGGGCAGGGTGGGGTGAGGGTGCCGTGGGCTGTGGCCGTGGGCAGGGGCCGGCACAGGGGCAGGAGCGGCCCTGCCCGTGCTGGGGCTGCTCAGCGCAGCTGCCCCGGCCGGCACAGGGGCTGTCCTGGGGCAAGGCAGCTGTGCCGGCAGGGCCCGGGAGCTGTGCCGGCTGTGCCGGGGCTGCGGGACAGTCCCGCCGCGCTGCGCTCGCCACACCCTGGCCCCTCGGCCTGCTGCTGCTTTCCAGCAATCCTGGAGGGGCTCTGAGATTTTCTCTTCCCTGGTGGAAGTGCAGGTGCTGCCAAGGGAAAGGCCCTGCTCCTGACTCAGTGTTCTCTTTGCTTCCCAGATGTCCCATCTGCTGTCCCTGTCCAGGAGAGCTGCTCTGCACGGGACGAAGAGACCGAGGGAGAGGATTTGAAGATGGAGATGCTGGAATCTGATTTTCTTCTTTGAGTTCTCATTAAAGAGACATGGATTTGCACAGAGAGAGGGATAATTATATGGATATTTTCATATGTGGTTTGCTATTTGTACAGGAATAATTCCATGTCTGTTATATTTATAAATGTGCTATGTATGTCTATGTATATATACATATATATGTGTAATTCCCTATATGTGTATATATGCATCTAAAAATGCTACTTGTGTAACATATGATAATACATGTGTATGTTGATATATCTGACTTCAATTCTATATGTGGGTTTTCATTTGTGTAGAGAATCTATTTGTATTGATGCAGTTATTAGTATATTACTTTTAAATGGGTGTATTGGTATTTACAGATGTATATGTTCTATTTTTATGTTTCTCTTTGTATGTGATCTATTTATATGTGTAAATGCATTAACATTTATGTGGAGATGTATAGCTGTATATTTGTTTTGATGTAGTTGCATGGATATATATATTGGTACAGTGCTATTTGTATATTGATGGGTTTGGTTTATATATCTATTTACATATAGTATGTAATATGTAATATTTAATCTATATGTCGACCAGTAGATTGTTATAGTTTTATATATATTATATATATGCACACTTATGTATATAATTCTATTAAAACATATATTGAGTAGTATAGTTGTATAAAATTAACTGCTGACTTCTTAGTGTAGGGCTATTTAGAGGGGGAGTGCATATGTTCATGTTTTTATCTGGGCTGTACAGTTGTATGTAATAAATTAAGTTGTTAAGCACCTAAGTGATCTTTGTGTATAGTGAGTTGTTTTAGAGTTTGGCAATAAATTAAGTTTTTGTTAATTGAAGTTTAGATTTGTATATTTTTGCATAGCATTGTTTTAGTAATGTAATAAATTTCTTTTTTTAACATTAACTGAGATCTGTATAGTTCTGTATTGTCAGCGTGGGTGTAGCAATTTGTAAAAATGACATTTTTCAACTGAAATCAGTTCTTGTGTATGTGTTGATCAGCAGTGCAGCTGTAACAATCTGCAAGAAATGGCATTTGCCAGCTGAGATGGGTGTTGTGTGATTTGTGCTATCCAAAGCAATGAGCAGATGTAAAGGTGATGATGCTGGGGGATTTTGGCCATGAAAATCTCCAGCCATGCCCAGCACATGCCCTGTGTGCACTCAGGCTGGGCAAGGAAAGCACAGATTTGGGATGGCAGCAGAGCCACACATTTCCTAAGAACTCCCTGCAAAGCAAATGGATATTTCAATCTTTATCTGTAGAGTCAGCAGAGTTGTACCATTCTGTACCCATCATTGACTTGAAATTGGTCATCGTATAAAAGCATTGCAGTTGTAACAGTCTGTAATAAATTTCCCTTTGAAACTGCAATTGGCTTTGGGGCACTTCTCATTTCCATGATGAGTGACCACATCAATGTTTTCCCAATATCTTCAGTGATCATTAAGCATTGGTGAGTGTATGACAGGCTGTGGCACCCAATTCCTCACAGGTCTGTCAGTCTGTGGGTAATAGAACCTGTCTGAGGTTATTTGTCTGTGAGTTGTGGTCCATGTCTAGAACCCCCTCAGGCAGCACCCTGGCTGGGGAGGGGAAAAATGTAATGGGATTATGACATTGATTCTCTTTTCACACATATTTGCACTAAGATGCAGCCTCAACTTAGTAAGGAAAATGATAGATTTTCTTTAGTGTGGAATAAAATGGTGTAGGAATAGCCACAAACTAAGCTGTAGGAACAGTTCTTGGTCTAAGAGGACACTGGGTGCAAGAAAGCAGCACAATGTTAATGATTCACCTCTTAGGTAAAATCAAAAGGGTTCATCGTGTAAATCTACCTGGTGATGGAAATAACCAACAGGCTGGGGCTGAAGTCTGGGAGTCAAACATTTGAAAAAAGAGACCTGGCAAAGCCAGTCCAAGGTGCAGGCAGGCACTGGGCTCAAGGCAAGAGGGAGCTTGTCCTGGCAGCCCTGGGAGGGACTGCAGGCAGAGGAGCTGCCGGCGGCAGGGAGCAGCTCCTGCTGGCACTGCAAGGGAAGGAGCGGCAGCGTGCAGGAGGAGCGGGCACATTGCTGATGGACAACGGAGCTGCTCCTGAGCCACCAACGGGACCCTCCTGGCACTGCAGTTACTGCTCAGTTCCAGGGTAATCCAAGCTGGAAGCCAAAGCCCGAGCAAGAAAAAAAAAAACATAGTTGAAGTCGGAGTTGAAATCAGAGTTTGTTATTGAAGTTATTGAAGTCATTGAAGTCATTGATTGTTCTCACAGCTCAGCCTCATATAATGTTGCAGCCCCAAGCAGTTACAGCTCTCAAGCAGTCACATCCCCAAGTCAGAATTTCCCCCCAGTTACAGAATCAGCTTATTGTTTCCATTACTTGGCAGCCTTACAAAACCACACAGTTTCAAAAAACTCATAGCTGCACATGAAGCTCTTTCCTTCATAGCTGTGGTTTCTTATTCCATGGTGTAAGTCAGTCTGAGTTTCTCTGATCTGCCTCAGAACCATCATCAGAGACTGGACGCTGAGATTGCTCCACTTGCCCTGAACCAGAGCTCTGGCCTGGCCAAGGTGGATGCTTGTGGGCCAAGGGCTGTTTGTAGCTGTGCCTGGTGCTTGTCATGGGACGCTGCAGGGTGCTGGTTATTGCACCCTGTCCCTGCTCCTGCGTCATGGGGCTACGATCTCCACACACAATAGTCCATAAATCTCCCCACCTTTTGGGTGGAGGCCACTCACTTTGGAAAAGGACTATAAAAAGTGACTGTCTTAAAGAAGAGTCCGAGATCTCTTTTTCCCCAATGGATTGAAGACGCATCTCGTCTGGTCGGAGGATCACAAGGATGTGTCAGGTCTGTTGGTAACTGTATCCCATCTCTCTCTCTCTCTCTACCCTTTTTACTTCATCCCCCTCTCTCTCTCTCTCTCCCTCCCACACACACACACACACACACACACACACACAAAACTGAATTGTTGGCACTCAATAAACTGCATTGCTGCTTTCTGCTAAACAAACCTGAGTCTCTTCCCTTTTGTCTTTTTCACCCTGGGGTCAAATGACCCATCACGACTCCCGCTCAGGTTCAGTGGATCATGACAAAACTAGAGAACCTGTGTTATCTCCTGACTCCCTACTTTTATGTCTGTCCTCTCCCATCTCATCCTACTTCCTTTTTGGTCTGGTGTTCATCTTTGCCCCACTCTTAGCTCACAGTAACACCCCACAAATTTACTAGAACAAATCCAAACCATAAATAACAACACCTAGAAGCAACAACTTCCATCCTTTTTCTAATAACCTTTCGGCTGCAGCAAAATATTACCTCATATCTGACAGAGGGAATTGAGGATGAGCCTGAGGCTTGTGCTTGAGTAATGAACTGATATGGAAGGGAGCAGAAGAGTTTCAGCAGGTGATTTTGAAATTGTGAAAGAAAGACCCAAAGTGGTTTCAGTCTGCACAAGCATTTTCAAGGTGCATTGACAAAATGCTTGTGTGCAATTCCCAGAGAAGGAAGGTGCTGAGAAAATGTATAACTGTAATAAATAATGAATTCCTTTAGCTTTAACACACAGTGTTGAGCTCTCTCTTCCTTAATTTTAGTGATGAATGTGTGCAAGTGGCAATGCTAGCCTTGAGAAGAAAGAGCACGGTCCACCTAAGAAGGATGCTGGCATGCATTCAAGGGGAAGAAAATGGTTTGAGGAGGCCCTTGACCATCAGAGGAGAATTTGAGGGATGGGATATTCCCCAAAGGATGATCAGAGACCCTCAATTAACCCCTAACCTCCTGTTAATAATTGCTGAGAAGTGATTAAAATATGTCAAGTAATTTGGGGGAATGCTGAGCCTGTGAGTTTCAGCAAAGTAATGAGAGTGTCTTAGTTGCATGGTTACGAATGAGTAGGTGAGATTTTGAAGCGAGCACATTTAGAAAAGTGATTTCCCATGCAGCCAGCACTGAAATAAAGTAATGCCTCCTTTCTCACCCTGAGCTGGCAGTGCAGATCGGGTCCCGCTGGGTAACTTTCACTGTAGTCACTTCCATTGAAAGATGAGAATTAAATCTTTTCCATCAGTTCCCCTCTGGTTTATCTTTCTGGGGCCCAAAGCTCTCTGTGCTGCAGGTGCCCTGGGTGTGTGCAGAGCAATGCAGCCCCACAAACCCCATGGTTTCCCCAGGTTGCCATACCCTGTTCCCAGGTGTGCCCAGCTGTGGCAGCAGACAGAGCCCCAGCGCAGTGGGCGCCGTGCCCTGCCCAGCCGGGGCTCTCTGGCACAGAGCAGCAGCAGCGCCAGCACCTTTCAGCCCATCCTGCCCTGCCTCCCCCTGGGACACAGAAGCCTCTGGAAATCAGCACCGCCAGTCACGTTCCAGCTTGGAGCAGCTCCTGCAGCCAGGCAAATCCTGCCTGATTGGCTGCTTCCAAATAGGAATAAAGGCAGAGGGAGAGATGCACATACAGAGAAGCCCTGGGCTTGTCCAAATAGACAAATGTATGGGGAATGTGTTAGGAATTATGACAGCTGTTATGCCAATACTGCCTTCTCTCCTGCCCTTTTCTCTCTTCACATTTCCTTTCCTTTTCCCTCTCACATTTCCTCCTATTCCCATTTGCAATTCTCCCAGTTTTCCTGGCATGTTTCCTCCCAAATTTTACTCATTTCTGCCACTTTTTTCAGCTCACTTTTTACAAACACTTTTCGTCTCACATTTCTGCACCGTCCCACTAGTTTCCTGTTCTTTCTCCTCCCTCATGTTTCTCGCAATTTTTCTATCTCATATCCTTTCTTTTTGTGCCCTCGTGTTTGTCTCCTTTACTCAGTCATGTTTCTCAAAGTTTTCTCCTCATATTTGTCACTTTTCCCCTGATGTTTCCCAGCCTTTTCTCCTCACATTTCTCACACTTTTCCTGTCACATTTAAAATTCTTTAGTCTCATGTTCCTCACAGTTTGTCTGTCCCATTTTGTGCCCTTTTTTCACTCAGGTTTTCTGACTTTTTCTTCCCTCAGGTTTCTCGCTCTATCCCCCTCAGGATTCTCACAATATTCCCCTCACATTTTCTGCCTGTTTCTCTCTCTTTGTCAGTAAAGATTATCATTCTATTCCCATCACATTTCCCTCCATTTTCTCCCCTACATTTCTCACCCTTTTCCACTCAGGTTTCCTACCCTTTTCTTCCCTCGCACTTCTCTCCTACTTCCACTCACATTTCTCACACTTGGCACCTCATGTTTTCAGCCTTTTCCCCCCTCATATTTCTTCACCCACTGGTTCCTGTCAGTGACTGTTTCTCTTCAGTAGTTGATGGGCTCATTTTCTTTTATTCCTGCAATGCCCTTAACAAAATAATGGGTGCCAGAGAAGCAAACCAAGAAGACTGTGACAATTAATGCTGATAACAAGCCAGAGACAGTGGGTTCTGTCAGCAACAAGCTCAGAAATTATGAGAGTGTGATCAATGGCCCGAGGCAGGCTCATGTCTCTGCTGTGGTTAAGGAACTCAAAGAGGAGTTTAAGGAAGAGATGAGGGAGGTAAGGGAAGAGGTGAGGAAGATCAGTGCAGCATCTGGGGGATGTGCAGTACACCTGGAACCGAGTGCCCCAGGGGTGGAAACACAGCCCCACCATCTGCCATGGGCTGATCCAGGCTGCACTGGAAAAGGATAAAGCTCCAAAACATCTGCAATACATCAATAACATCATTGTGTGGAAGAAGAGGGCAATAAAAGTATTTGAGAAAGGAGAGAGGATCATCCAGATTCTGCTGGAAGGAGGATTTGCCATGGAGAAGAGCAAAGTCAAGGGAGCTGCCTGAGAGATCCAGTTCCTGGGAGTAGAGTGGCAAGATGGACAGAGCCAGATCCCCACTGAAATGATCAATGAGATCATCACAGTGTCTCCACCAAGCAGCAAGAAGGAAACACAAGCTTTCCTATGGACCGTAAGTTTTTAGAGAATGCATTCCTGAGTGCAGCCACATTGTGAGCCCTCTCTACCTGGTCACCCTAAGAAGAACAATTCCAGCTGTGGCCCTGAACAGCAACAAACCTTCACCCAGACCAAGCAGAAAATCGCTCATGCAGTGCCCTTGGCCCAGTCAGGACTGGACCAGAGGTGAGGAAGGTGCTTTGCTCTGCAGCCAAGGACAATGGCTTGTCCTGGAGCCTTTAGCAGAATCTGCCTGGGGAGACTCAAGGCCGAGCACTAGAGTTCTAGAGTCAAAGTTACAGAAAGTCTGAAAGAAACTCCACTCAAAAAAAACCCCTAAAAACCCAACAAAATCTTATCTGTCTATAATAGGAAATTTTAAGCCACCTCAAAGAAAATATCACAAAAGCACAACTCCTCCTGGCACCCTGACTCCCAGTGCTGGGGTGGATGTTTAAAGAAAAGGCTCCTCTACCCACCTCTAAACACAAATCACCCTGAAATTTTAAAAACAGTCAAAACTGGCCACAAGATGGAATCTTTAGTCTCACTAACAAAAAGGAGCAGAAACAAGTAACCCAGGCTAAAAAGATCCACCATACAACCAACGACCAGCACAAGAAACACGCTGTGCTCTTGTCACTGACAGTTTCTGTCTCATGGTTGAGATGAACCAGAAGTAGAAAGTGGCCGCAGGGAGCCCCACACGACGAGTCACACAAGCTACTGAAGGAGAAGGTGAATCAAGTGCACTTGCTGAACTCAAAGCAATTCAGCTGGCCCTGGACACTGCTGAAACAGAGAACTGGCCAAAGCTCCATCTTTATACTGAATCATAAATAGTAACCAATTTCAAATTTAAATTAGCAACATAAGGGAGAATTGTTCCTAGCTCAATAGGCCCACACTGTCTCAAGCCATCAAGGAAGAAATGCCACCTATAAGTAGGCACAAAACTGAAAAGCAGATTTAAGTATAAATTGCATTTTCAAGTTATCCATAACTGTAAGACGTGTGCTAAAATAAAGCAAGCCAAGCTCACAAGGCCTCTCTAATATGGGGGGCAGTATTCTAAATATAAGTATAAAGAAGCTGAGCAAATGAACTACATCACACTGCCTCAAACCCAAGGCAAGTGCTACATCATCACAATTGTAGAAGCCACCACTAGATCATTAGAAACCCACCCTGTACCTCACACTACTGCTCAAAACATTGTCTGAAGCCCAAAAAAGCAAGTCCTATAAAGACACAGCACCCCTGAGAAAATCGTCAGACAACAGGACCCATTTCAAGAACAGCCTTAGAAACACCTCAGCCAAAAAACCAGGATATTGCAGAAATAGATCATACCTCTTATCACACACCAGCTGCCAGCAAAGTTGAACTGTACAACAGACTACTTAAAATTACCCTAAAGGCACTTGGCAGGGAAACATCCAAAAATTGAGAAATAAACTTAACAAAAGCCACCTCAATAGTAAACACCTGAAAGTCCATCACTCAAGCAAGTCGTGCCCAGTCTGAAGCCTTGCACACAGTGGATGGGGATAAAGTTCCTGTAGTACACATAAAAGGGATTTTAAGACTGTTTAGTTTATGCACACCTCAAGCAAAGGCAAACCAATCCGTACAACTTGTTTTGCTCAAAAACCCAGTTACACTTAGTAGGTAATGCAGAAAGATAAAGAAACCCATTAAGTACCACAGAAAAACCTAATCTTAAGTGAGAACTGTGTGTAAAGTTTCACTGTGGATAAGAATATATAGCAGAGTTGAAAAAAGGTATTAATTAAGGTAGGATGCAGATGGTAATAGAATAAGGATTAGATCATGTCTTAAGCTGCAATGCAAGATGCAAGCAGAAGTATACATTCTATCCCCATCTGCTGAAACCAGGTGGAGCAGGGCTCCTTATCTCTTCCATGACCCATCCCTCACAACTCCTCCACACAAGGACTTATAAATAATGGGAGATGCCCCACCCAAGGAGAAAAGCCAAGCATTTCCTACCTAAATAAAATCTGAAATTTGAAACATCAGAGCAGTCTTTTGCCACTAAATTCCCAGAAGACCAGGCCTATCTTCATCACCACTAGATGTTAAAAAAGTAACTACACCATCTCCAAAATCATTGCTCCAACAAAACCACATCTGTCACTCCAAGAAAACTATAGGTACCATTATTCAGACTGTAACCAACACCCTGCACTGTATAATCACCTGAGGGGATCTGGAGGAACGTCCCCGGTGAGAAAGTTCTCGAGCTCCCTGCAAGAGCACAGGGCAGAGCACACTCAGACTGCATGGCTGCTCCTGAGGCAGCCACCTCTAAGTGCTTCCCAGCCTGTTCCAAAGCATAGCAATTCCAGCTGAGCTCTTCCTCCCCTCCTTTGTAATATTTCCAGCCCAGTAGTTTGACAGAAGCACAAATGAACATGTTGGAAGGTGTCTCATCACTTTTAAGAACACCAGAAGGGGAGCTGCTCAGAACCCAGTCCAGTTTGGCCTTGAACACTCCAGGGATCCAGGGGCGGCCACAGCTTCTCATGACAACCTGTGCCAGGGCCTCAGCACCCTCACAGGGCAGAATTCTCTCCCAATATCCCATCTATCTCTGCCATGTCTCAGTAGGAAGTCACTGTCCCTTGTTCTGTCCCTGCAGGCCCCTGGCTTAAGTCCCCCTCCAACTCTCTTGCAGCCCCCTCAGGCATTGGAAAGGGGTTCTAAGGTCACCCTGGAACCTTCCCCAGGCTGAACAACAGCAACTCTTGCATCCTTCTCACTTGGCGCCAATGCTCCAGCCCTTGGAGCATCTTCCTATTAATCCCATGGCCTCCTCTGGGCCTCTGCGGATCATCTTGGAGATGTCAGGGAGAAACCCATTCTTGCCTCTGGGAAGAACTGAGGCTGTGCTGTAAATTGGGCTCAAGGGAAGGCAATGAAAAGCTGCTCCCTTGTTTGTGCCTACGGACTCCAGTGGAACAAGGATGGAGCGGGAGATGTGGCCAGGAGCCCCCATTCCCTCCCAGGCCTGTCCCCACAGCAAGCACCAAACTCTGGAACAGCCAACTGTTAACCCTTGCTATTCCCAAAGGGAACCAGTTCCCCTGAGGCACACGCCCAGCCCAGCCAGGTCCCTGCTGGGTCTGGCACACGGAGAGCAGTGGCTTTTTCACTCACCCGCCGGCTGTCCATCTGCTCCTTTGGCACCAACAGTCACCAAATCCCAGTGTCCACAGGTCGCTGACTTTTGCAGGGTCCAAACCCCAGTGACCAAAGGCCCTTGGCCTTTGCAGGGTCTAAACCCAAATCTCAAAAGGCCCTTGGCCTTTCCAGGGTCTTAACCCAAATCTCCAAAGGCCTTTGGCCTTTGCAGGGTCTAACCCCAGTCGCCAAAGGCCCTTGGCCTTTGCAGGGTCTGGCCCCAATTGCCAGATGTTGTTGTTCTTTCCAAGGTCAATAGCACTCAAGAAGGTGCCGTTGGCCTTGGCAAGGTCTGAGCCCCAACGCTCATGAGCTGTTGACAGCTCCAGGGTCCAAACCCCAATGAGCCAGGAGCTGTCAATTGTTGCCAGGGTCCAACCCCAAACATTTCAAACATTCCATGGCCTGTTGACGGTTGCCAGGGTCCAACCCCCAACATTCCAAACATTCCATGGCCTGTTGACGGTTGCCAGGATCCGAAGCCCATCATTCCAGGGACTGGTGGAATGGCCCTCCCCGGCTCTCCCCAGCCCCAGCTCCCTGCTGGCTCTGGCACCTGCCCTGCCTCCCCCGTGTCCCCACAGTCGTGCCGGGCAGGGCCCTGGCTCAGAACATGAGTTACAAGTTGCTGGTCCAGACAACATCAATTTTAAGGCTCAGCATTCTCAAGAACCACATCCTCTTTAGGGATGCGCTTAGTTCCTGAGTCACAGGAATTCTTCTGTCTTCCCTGACACGGGAGAGATGTAAGAAAAAGCCCATAAAGATTCTTGGTGCTTACAAATATTCATGGAAAAGAAAGCCTTGTGTTTAGAACAGTCACATGAGGAGGAAAAATGGTGTTTCAAGGGCTTTTGAAATTCCTGCAGAGAAATGCCAAGAGCTGCAGTGTTTAAGGCTTATAAAATAGATCAAAAATGACACCGTCACAAGCGCAATTTTTTCTCTGCACTGGGTTTGGCAATATATCTAGATCTTCTAGGCAGAAGAAAATTCTTGCTGATTACATCAAAGATTCCTCGCTAGGAACAGACCTTCAAGAACCATATGGGTATGCTTGGAAAAGCTTTAGTAAGTATTTTTTGCCCTGATCTTCAATAGCACTCTTCTGTGTCCTACGGAGGACTTCTGTGTCCCAGTTGACAGGAACTGGCAGGGCACAAATCCTCCGTGGAAGAGAAGAGCTGCACCTGCCTTCTCCAGGGCCTGTCTCTGCAGAGACTGATGGCCCAAGGCTGCCACTGCCAAGTGACATCAATTCAGAGATCAATGCAGCTTCAAGTCTCTGTTCCACAAGAGCAGCCCTGGGCTCCTTGAGCAGAGCTGCAAAGGAGCAGGAGAGCTCCTGGTGAAGGTCTGACAGCTCTTGCCTGGGTTTTGAGCAGCTCTCAGTGTAGTTCTGCCGGTATTGCCAGTCCCAGGCCAGCTGTGACTGCAGCAGGGACACCTGGAAGAGGCACAAGGCCCAGCTCAGACAAGCCCACGCTGGCAGCAGCATCCGCAGCCCCACGGTACCGGCTGTCGGGCACACACAGCCTCCAACTCCAGCCCTCACCAACACTCTGCCCTTGGGGAAGGGAAAGGAACAGGCTCCCAGACTGCCCCTGAACAGAGCTCAGATGGTCAACAAGTCCAGTTCATGGCAGAAAAACCCTTCCCACGTACATCCCTCAGCCACCACAGGTCCATTAGAGTTCTGACAGCATGGAGGAACCCTACTCTGATTTCCAAAGCACACATTTGTGGCACTGACCCATTTCTGTGCCTCAGCAAAAGGGCTGCTGCTCCCCTGAGCTACTGGAGGACTATTTACTTGGACTGTGGGATAGCCAGCCCAGGTGTGAGGGGAATTTGGTGCTTGGGGATTTTGGTGCTTTCTTGAGGCATTTTAACACCCCAAGCCCCATTTTATACCTCTCAATTTCAAAATTATACCTTAATTTTAACTTGTTTGTATTTATTCATCTTTATTATGCTTCTACTCAATTTTACTTGTTTTCAAGGGATTCTTAAAAGGATTTGGGGGATTTTTTCGAGGGTTCCTTGGTTTTGACAGGTCTTAACACACAATGCACCTTTTCAACCCTCCATTGTTTAAATGTAAATAAAATATAGCCCTAAATATTTCATACTTATTCAAATTTATTCCATCTTTGTCCATTTAATTGAAATGTTGAGGAGGTTTTCAGGCTTTTTTGAGTTACTTGGAGTACCTGCCCAGCTGTGAGAGTCCATCTGAGCCTCTCGTCTGTTTCTGCCCAACGACCCTCGCCTGAGGCCTGCGCTGGCCAGGGATGGGAGGAACGCCAAGTGACTGTTCCGCAGGTGATGCCTACCAGGACTGGTTTAACAATGGACTAGTCTGGTATGGGCTACCCTGAGTGTGTTCATAACAACAAAGGTGGTTTGGTGTGCCTTGAAATGTCCTGTTTCCACTTGTTCCTCAGGGTAATGAGCTCCACATAAAATAGTCCATCAATCTTCCCACCTTTTGGCCAGAAGCCACTCGCTTTGTGAAAGGACTATAAAAGTGACTTTCTCAGAGGAGACCCCTGAAATCTCCCCAGGAGGCAACAGGCATCTATTGGCTGCTCCACGAGGATTCGTCTGCCTGTCTTGGTAGCTATAATCCCGACCCCCCTTTCTCTCTCTCTCTCTGTCCCACTATCGCATTTTGGTTGGCACTAAATAAAGTGCATTTCTGAAAAAGCAAACTGGTTTTGTCCCCTGCTGTGTCTTTTGCACTGTGAGATCCATAAAAGAACCTGTCACGACTCCCGCTCGGATTGGGCGGATCGTCACACACCTCAACAGCACACAGCCAGCAGTATCAGATGAATCAAGATGCCATAATCCCCACCCATAAAATTTAGGCTAGAAAGTCAAAAAATGCTCAGTAAAACCCACTCACCCTTCAACAGCCCCAGTTTGCCTGTGGGCAAGTCTGACAGACAATAGAAATTGACTGTAGGCTATTGTGCCTTGAATGAAGTGACTCCACTGTGGGAGCTAAGACAGAGTGCTGTGGATTTAATCAGCATAAGCAGCTTGATAACCAAGATGCCTTGGCAAGAGCAAACACAGCTTTGAAGGCTCCATGAAGATTGCATCAAGACTGGTGACTGGAAAGAAGAATGATTCAAATATAAATGTTGCAAAATGTGTAAGCTTGTTTGTGTGATGTTTACCCCAACCAATGTGGTAGAAAATTACCAGCTTTCCTAAAAATGGTATATAAGCATGTGTAGCTGAGAGTAAGTTTGGATTCTGATCAGCAGTCAGTAGATCCCCTCTCTCTCCCAGTCATTGATTCTCCAGTGCTGAGCGCTGCCGTGCCGGACACGCTGGATCTCCAGGAGGAGCTGGAGCCCAAGGCAGCAAAGTGGCACCATTGACATTGCCAATGCATTTTATTCCATTCCTTTGGCAGCAGAGTGCAGGCCTCAGTTTGCTTTCACCTGGGGGGACGTGCAGCACACCTGGAACTGACTGCCCCAGGGGTGGAAACACAGCCCCACCATCTGCCACGGGCTGATCCAGGCTGCACTGGAAAAGGGTAAAGCTCCAAAACATCTGCAATACATCAATGACATCATTGTGTGGAGGAACACGGCAATAAAAGTATTTGAGAAAGGAGAGAGGATCATCCAGATTCTGCTGGAAGGAGGTTTCACCATCGAGAAGAGCAAAGTCAAGGGAGCTACCTGAGAGATCCAGTTCCTGGGAGTAGAGTGGCAAGATGGACAGAGCCAGATCCCCACTGAAATGATCAATGAGATCATCACAGTGTCTCCACCAAGCAGCAAGAAGGAAACACAAGCTTTCCTAGGGGCCATAGGTTTGTAGAGAATGCATTCCTGAGTGCAGCCACATTGTGAGCCCTCTCTACCTGGTCACCCTAAGAAGAACAATCCCAGCTGTGGCCCTGAACAGCAACAAACCTTCACCCAGACCAAGCAGAAAATCGCTCATGCAGTGCCCTTGGCCCAGTCAGGGCAGGACCAGAGGAGAGGAAAGTGCTTTACTCTGCAGCCAAGAACAATGGCTTGTCCTGGAGCCTGTGACTGGAGCTGCCTGGGGAGCCTCGAAGCCGAGCATTAGAATTCTAGAGTCAAAGTTACAGAAAGTCTGAAGCAAACTACACTCACAAAAAACAAACAAAACCTAACAAAATCTTATCCGCCAATAATAAGAAAGTTGAAGCCACCTCAAAACAAATTATCACAAAAGCACAGCTCCTCCTGGCACCCTGACTCCCAGTGCTGGGGTGGATGTTTAAAGAAAAGGCTCCTCTACCCACCACGCCACCCACACCACATGGAGCCCATGGATTGCTCTCATCACACAGCACCGCCGGATTAGAAACACAAATCACCCTGAAATTTTAAAATCAGTTAAAACCGGCCACAAGATAAAAACTTTAGTCTCACTAAGAAAAAGGAGCAGAAACAAGTAACCCAGGCTAAAAAGCTCCACCATACAACCAACCACCAGCACAAGAAACACACTGTGCTCTTGTCACTGACAGTTTCTGTCTCATGGTTGAGATGAACCACAAGTGGAAAGTGGCCGCAGGGAGCCCCACATGACGAGTCACACAAGCTACTGAAGGAGAAGGTGAATCAAGTGCACTTGCTGAACTCAAAGTCATTCAGCTGGCCCTGGACACTGCTGAAACAGAGAACTGGCCAAAGTTTTACCTTTATACTGAATCACAAATAGTAACCAATGCTCTGTGAGGTTAGCTAGAAAGATAAAAAAAGTCCAGTTAGTAACATCAAGGAAAACCAATTGAGGCTGCTGATGAGCGGAAAAACATTGCCACTCAGATAAACTCTCTGTAAAGGTCTATCATGTAGGAAGCCACGTCCCCAAAAGTCAGGCCAATAAAGAACACTAAAACAAGGAGCAAGTTGATCAAGCTGCAAAATTAGAGATGTCACAAATAAATTTAAATTACTAACATAAGGGAGAGTTGTTCCTAGCTCAACAGGCTCATACTGCCTCAAGCCATCAAGGCAAAAATGCCACCTATAAGTAGGCACAAAACTGAAAAGCAGATTTAACTATAAATATTATTTCTCAAACTATCCATAACTGTAAGACGTGCTAAAATCAAGCAAGGCAAGCTGATAAAGCCTCTCTAATATGGGGGGCAGTATTCCAAATATAAGTATAAAGAAGCCCAGCTAATGAACTACATCACATTGCCTCAAACCCTTCAAGGCAAGTGCTACGTGATCACAATTGTAGAAGCCACCACTAGATCATTAGAAACCCACCCTGTACCTCACACTACTACTCAAAACACCGTCTGAAGCCCAAAAAAGCAAGTCCTATAAAGACACAGCACCCCTGAGAGAATCGTCAGACAACAGGACCCATTTCAAGAACAGCCTTAGAAACACCTCAGCCAAAAACCAGGATATTGAAGAAATAGATCATATTCCTTATCAGACACCAGCTGCCAGCAAAGTTGAACAGTACAACAGACTACTTAAAATTACTCTAAAAACACTTGACAGGGAAACATCCAAAAATTGAGAAATGAACTTAACAAAAGCCACCTAAATAGTCAACACCTGAGAGTCCATCACTCAAGCAAGTCCTGCCCACTCTGAAGCCTTGCACAGAGTGCATGGGGATAAAGTTCCTGTAGTACACATAAAAGGTATTTGAGGACTGTTTAGATTTGGCCCACCTCAAGGAAGGGCAAACCAATCCGTACAATTGTTTTTGCTCAAAACCTAGTTACGCTTAGTAGGTAATGCAGAAAGATAAAGAAACCCATTAAGAACCACAGAAAGACCTAATCTTAAGTGAAAACTGTGTGTAAAGTTTCACTGTGAATAAAAATACAGAGCAAAGTTGAAAGAAGGTATTAATTAAGGTAGGATGCAGATGGTAATAGAATAAGGAGTAGATCATGTCTTGAGTTGCAATGCAAGATGCAAGCAGAAGTATACATTCTATCACCACCTGCTGAAACCAGGTGGAGCAGGGCTCCTTATCTCTTCCATGACCCATCCCTCACAACTCCTCCCCACAAGGAGTTATACCTTATGGGAGATGCCCCACGCAAGGAGAAAAGCCAAGGATTTCCTACCTAAATAAAATCGTAAATTTCAAACATCAGAGCAACCTTTCCCACTAAATTCCCAGAAGAAGACCAGGCGTATCTTCATCACCACTAGATGTTAAAAAAGTAACTACACCCTTCTCCAAAATCATTGCTTCAACAAAACCACATCTGTCACTCCAAGAAAACTACAGATACCATTATTCAGACTGTAACCAACATCCTGAGCAACAGGGTTACAGGTTGCATTCTGACCTTGCCTGTGTTTTGGTCTTTATATTGCTATACTTTCATTTTCATTATCCCAGTGAAAAACTGCTATTCTAAATCACATATCTTTGCCAGGGACCTCCTAAATTTCCAAATGATATTAATTTAGAAGGAGGGAGTTTACATTTTCTGTTTGAAAAGAAGCTCCAGAGCTCCTTAGCAGACACCTGTCTTTCAAACCAAGACAGTGCCCTGCTGCAGCTCCATCCCCATGGCAGGATCCGCGCTGGATGATCCCCAGGGACCCCCGGTGGGCAGAGCCCCCCTGAGCCCTGGTGCTGCTGATCCGTGTTGGGAAGACACCTGGCTGGGGGCTGCACACCCTCCCCGTGGCCTGGATTTTCTCTGCATTTCTCTGTGGCCTTTCCAAACACCGAAACCAGGGAAAAAATAGAGATGTTAAATTACGACCTGCTTGGGGACACGGGGGGATCTTCCAGGGGATGCGGGGGACGCTCGGTTCCAGGGATTTGAGGGGTCCTGGGAGGGACCTGGGGGTTTCTCAGGGCGTTGGGCACCCCAGTTCCAGCGGCTCTGGCTGCGCTGTAAGAGGAGGGGGAGCGGGAGGAAGAGGAGAAGCGGGAAGAGACGGAAGAGAAGCAGCGGGAGGAAGAGGAGGGACACAGGAGGAGCGGCAGGAAGAGGAGGAGCGATTCTGGAGCTACGCGCTTCTCTCGGACACGCTCGCACAGACCGCAGCGTCCCCCGGGAGCGGCAGAATCGCCCCCCCAGGAACCCGCAGGTGAGTGGGGACGGGGAGCTCGCCCCAAATCCATCATTGGGGCTCCGGGAGGGTTTTGCTTTGCATTCAGGGGATGTTTGGATCTTACAGGAGCCCGAAGCCGATCGGGAAATGCCCCTGGCCGGATCTTGGGTGCTCCCATGTGGGATCGCCCGGTATCGGCGGGGACGGGGCGATATCAGTTCTGGGGACCCCCGGCAGAGCCGGGGGGGAAGGCGGGAGCCCCGGAGCGGGGAGAGCGCGGAGGGGCGATCCCGGAGCCGGGGGACCCCCGGCAGCCTGGAGGGGTGCGGGAGGTTGGTGCTGAGCGGGCTCCGGGCCCCCGAGGCTGAAAGGGGCGCTGACTGCTCCAGCTGCCCTTGGGCAGCGCCACCATCAAACCCAACGTTCTCAGCCCTTGTTTTCCCCCCCAAACCAGGATTTCCCAAACCTTGGCTGCATTGAGGAGGAGGCCATGAGGACGAGGTCGATGGCCCGTGAGCTGCAGGCAGGTGAGGAGGAAGTCAGTGCCCCTTTCCCCCTGTGTCCTGCTCCATCTCCCAGCCCAGCACGGCCCCGGCTGCAGCACAGCCCTGGTGGGATCTCCTTGCCCTTGCCTCTGGCACGGAGGCAAATCCCATCCTCTCCTTGTCTTTCCTCCCCCAGACAAGGAGCTGAGCACGGACAGCAGGGAGGACAAATCCCCGCGGCACAGCCTCGGGCAAGAGGCCGTTTGCAGCGGCTCCACGGCGCAGGAATGCAACGGGGAGGAAAAGCCCCGCAGATCCCGCAGCAGGAGGGGCTGCAAACGCACAGCCCGGGGATCCCAGCAGGAAAGAGCCAGCCCGGGCCGGGGAGGCGGCCGGAGCTCGGAGCTGGGGCTGCGTGAGCAGCTTCACCATGGGGAGAAGCCCCACAAGTGCTCGGAATGTGGGAAGGGCTTCAGGGTGAGATCCAACCTGATCAGACACCAGAGAATCCACACGGGGAACGGCCCTTACGAGTGTGGGGGAGTGTGGGAAGAGATTCAGCCAGAGCTCAAGCCTGACTGTGCACCAGAGGATCCACACTGGGGGAGAGGCCATACGAGTGTGATAAATGCAGGAAGAGGTTTCACACCAGGTCCCACCTCCTCCGCACTATCGCATTCATACAGGGGAGAGGCCCTTCTGCTGCCCCTACTGTGGAAAGAGCTTCAATCAAAACTCCAACCTACACACCCACCAGCGCATCCACACGGGGGAGAGACCCTATGAGTGTGATAAATGCAGGAAGAGGTTTGAGAGCAGGTCCAGCCTTCTGAAGCACTATCGCACTCACTGGGATGAGAGGCCCTTCTGCTGCCGTGACTGCGGGAAGGGATTCAAACAAAACTCCGCCCTCGTCACCCACCGGCGCATCCACACTGGGGAGAGACCCTACGAGTGTCTCGAGTGTGGGAAGAGCTTCTCCAGGAGATTTACCTTGACCAGACACCAACAGAGTCTCCACTGAGAGAAGCCCTGTGAGTGCCCTGAGTGCAGGAAAAGCTTGTGCTGGCTCCTGTGGTGGATTTTCTTTGCATTTCTCTTTTCCTTCCCAGACACCCAGTACTGGGATAAAAAAGAAGACATTGAACTGAGACATGCCTGCAGAACAGGGGGATCTTCCAGAGGATGTGGAGGACCCTGTGTTCCAGTCACTTGAGGTTTCCTTGGGGGTTGCTCAGGGCTTTGGGCTTCCCAGGCCCAGCGGGTCTGGCTGCACTGGGAGATGCTGACGGAGGTTCTGGGGCAGCTGATCAAGGACCCCCTGCCCTGACACCCTCCCCGTTTCCCCCTGACCCGGCTCCTGCTCTCCCCTGTCCAGGATCCTCCTCTCCCCACTGTCACTGCCCTTGCCCTCAGCACATTCCCATCTCACACCACTCCTGCCCCTGTCCCAGTTCAGATCCCATTCCTGGTATCATTCCCTGTCCTGTATTCTCTGCCTGGTTACCGTTCACATATTCCCAGTCCCATATTCCCCGTCCTGTTCCCCTTCTAGTATTCCTGATCCCAGTCCCATTCCCATATTTTCATTTCTTTATTTCAAGTCCCCTTCCCATATTCCCATTCCCAATCCTGTTTCCCTATCCCCATCTCTGTTCCCTCTCCTATATTCTAAATCTCGATCCCATATTTTCTTCCCAATTTCTCGATATTTCCATATTCCCATTTTCTGTTCATGTTTTCATTCACATTCCATTGTCCTTTTCCCAGTCCCCACTCTCTGTCCCTGTCCCCATTCCTGGTTGTTGGAGAGTGGAACAGAGAAGCCTCTCTGACTCCCTCCGAGAGAGAACAGTATGCAAGAATTAAACTTAAAATATTTTGAGAAGTTAAAGTACAGGAAACCACACAGACATGAAATAGAGGTCTAAGTTTTAGTATAAGGAATTAGAAATACTAAGTAGTATAGATGTGAAGTAGAAGTTTAAATCTTAGTGTGAAGCACATAGAAATATGTTTCAAATACCATGAAAAGTAAAAGCCGTGGAATCTCCTATAAAATAGTCGCTGATTGAGACATTAAAAACTTAGTCCCAGACAAAATAAAATTGCAATATTAATATTTTATATATTCTTCACATAGAATAGATAGGCCATGTGCACAAGTTATATGTAGACTTTAGTATTACGGAATTCTAAAAGGATTAGGAGAAATTAGTCAGGTTCATGATTTTGGCTCATTGGGTAATTTGTCCAAAAAAATCCGTGTATTGGAGCCAGAGCTCTCTCTCACTCCTCTCTCGTTGCTCTGTCCTCCTCCACCACCATCATCCATCACCACTACCAGCACATGAGAGAGAGAATAAGAGGAAGATGAAGAAGAAAAGAACAGAAGAAGAAAGGCCAGGGAGCATCTGCCTCTGGAGACTCTGCACCAGCCGCAGCTTCCACCTCTTGCAGCAGAGAGCTGCTCCTGCTTCCATCGGGACTTTATGGCAGAGAGATTGAACAGGGACTGGAGAGCCTTGGGCTTTTTGCCTTTGAAGTCTGACGTGCGTTGACAAGAAACAACTTTACAGCAGCCAGCAGCTGCTCTGCTCTGGGAAGATCTAAAGCCACAACCAATCCCCACAGCCGGTGCCAGTCCCGGTTGTGGACACTGCTGGAGGCCCAGGCACATTTTAGCTGGGCCTTTCTCTCAAGTTCTAAGTATTTTTCTCAGGCCATGAAATTTTCTTAGCCTCTAGCCAGGAGTTTTCCCAGGCCAGAGACTCCTTCTTTACTTTGCTCACAGCCCCCAGCTGGCCACAGCAGCCCATCCTGCCAGCAGCCCTGGGCTCTGAGCCCTCCCTCCTGCTGGGGCTGGGTAGGGGCCATGGGCCTGCCACCAGGCTCCTGTTCTGCCCCAGGAGCAAGGCTGCAGCTCCAGCCTTTGGGCCCTGGGCCGCAGCAGCCAGGGCAGGCCCAGCTGCAGAGCTCCCAGCCCGATGGGTTCACTGCAGCACTGCTGAACACTGATCCCCATCCAGATTCTTTCTCCTCTTGCTGCTGCCACATTCCCTGTCCTGTTCCCATATTCCCTCCTCGTTCCAATTCCCAGCCCCTGTCCGCATTCTCTGTCCCATTCTCAATCTTGGTATCGATCCTGTAGTCCTGGCCCTGTCCCTTACTCCTGCTTCCCTTCCCACTTTAACTCTTTTAGTCCAGGTCCCTTCCATTCTATGTCCCAAATTCCCAGTCCCTTTCCTCCTTCCTGGTCCCATTCCCAAACCTGGTCCCATTCTCAGTGTGATAATGATAAAAAGATTTCGTTTAATCATGGA
>NW_027635931.1:31687-95899 GCF_903797595.1 Erithacus rubecula
TCAGCCTCGGGGGCCGGAGCCCGCTCAAGCACCACCTCCCGCACCCCTCCAGGCTGCCGGGGGTCCCCCGGCTCCGGATCGCCCCTCTGGGCTTCCCCGCTCCGGGCTCCCGCCTTCCCCCCGGCTCTGCCGGGGGTCCCCAGAACTGATATCGCCCGTCCCCGCCGATACCGGGCGATCCCACATGGGAGCACCCAAGATCCGGCCAGGGCATTTCCCGATCGCTTCGGGCTCCTGTAAGATCCCAACATCCCCTGAATGAAAGCAAACCTCCCGGAGCCCCAATGATGCATTTGGGGCGAGCTCACGTCCCCACTCACCTGCGGGTTCCTGGGGGGCGATTCTGCCGCTCCCGGGGACGGCGGTCTGTGCGAGCGTGTCCGAGAGAAGCGCGTAGCTCCAGAATCGCTCCTCCTCTTCCTGCCGCTCCTCCTGTGTCCCTCCTCTTCCTCCCGCTGCTTCTCTTCCGTCTCTTCCCGCTTCTCCTCTTCCTCCCGCTCCTCCTCCTCTCCCAGCGCAGCCAGAGCCGCTGGAACTGGGGTGCCGAACGCCCTGAGAAACCCCCAGGTCCCTCCCAGGACCCCTCAAATCCCTGGAACCGAGCCGTCCCCGCATCCCCTGGAAGATCCCCCCGTGTCCCCAAGCAGGTCGTATTTAACATCTCTATTTTTTCCCTGGTTTCGGTGTTTGGAAAGGCCACAGAGAAATGCAGAGAAATCCAGGCCACGGGGAGGGTGTGCAGCCCCCCAGCCAGGTGTCTTCCCAACACGGATCAGCAGCACCAGGGCTCAGGGGGGCTCTGCCCACCGGGGGTCCCTGGGGATCATCCAGCGCGGATCCTGCCATGGGGATGGAGCTGCAGCAGGGCACTGTCCTTGGTTTGAAAGACAGGTGTCTGCTAGGAGCGTCTGGAGCTTCTTTTCAAAACAGAAATGTAAACTCCTCCTTCTAAATTAATATCATTTGGAAATTTAAGGAGGTCCCTGGCAAAGATATGTGATTTAGAATAGCGAGTTTTCACTGGGATAATGAAAATGAAAGGATAGCATAATAAGACCAAAACACAGGCAAGGTCGAAATGCAACCTGTAAAACCCTGTTGCTCAGGATGTTGGTTACCGGTCTGAAATACTGTATCTGTAGTTTTCTTGGAAGTGACAGATGTGTTTTGTTGAAGCAAATGATTTTGGAGAAGGGTGTAAGTTATCTTTTTAACATCTAGTGTGATGAAGATACGCCTGGTCTTCTTCTGGGAATTTAGTGGGAAAGGTTGCTCTGATGTTTGAAATTTACGATTTTATTTAGGTAGGAATCCTTGGCTTTTCTCCTTGGTGGGGCATCTCCAGAAGGTATACTCCTTGTGGGGAGGAGTTCTGAGGGATGGGTCCATGGAAGAGATAAGGAGCCCTGCTCCACCTGGTTTCAGCAGATGCTGATAGAATGTATACTTCTGCTTGCATCTTGCATTGCAACTTCAGACATTATCTACTCCTTATTCTATTACCATCTGCATCCTACCTTAATTAATACCTTCTTTCAACTCTGCTATACATTTTTATCCACAGTGAAACTTTACACACAGTTCTCACTTGAGATTAGGTTTTTCTGTGGTACTCAATGGGTTTCTTTATCTTTCTGCATTACCTACTAAGTGTAACTGGGTTTTTGAGCAAAAAGAATTGTATGGATTGCTTGAGGTGGGCCTAATCTAAACAGTCTTAAAATACCTTTTATGTGTACTACAGGGACTTTATGCCCATCCACTGTGTGCAAGGCTTCAGACTGGGCAGGACTTGCTTGAGTGATGGACTCTCAGGTGTTGTCTATGTAGGTGGCTTTTGTTAAGTTCATTTCTCAGTTTTTGGATGTTTCCCTGCCAAGTGCCTTTAGGGTAATTTTAAGTAGTCTGTTGTACAGTTCAACTTTCCTGGCAGCTGGTGTGTGATAAGGGATATGATCTGTTTATTCAATATCCTGGTTTTTGGCAGAGTTGTTTCTAAGGCTGTTCTTGAAATGGGTCCTGTTGTCTGATGATTCCCTCAGGGGTGCTGTGTCTTTATAGGACTTGCTTTTTTGTGCTTAAGACGGTGTTTTGAGTAGTAGTGTGAGGTACAGGGTGGGTTTCTAATGATCTAGTGGTGGCTTCCACAGGTGTGATCACGTAGCACTTGCCTTGGGGGGTTTGAGGCAGTGTGATGCAGTTCATTTCCTTGGCTTCTTTATACTTATATTTGGAATACTGCCCTCCATAGTCCAGAGGCTTTATTGGCTTGGCTTGCTTGATTTTAGCACGTCTTGCAGTTATGGAAACTTGGGAAATCCAATTTATAATTAAATCTTCTTTTCAGTTTTGTGCCTACTTATAGGTGGCATTTTGCCTTGATGGCTTGAGGCAGTATGGGCCTATTGAGCTAGGAACAACTCTCCCTTATGTTGCTAATTTAAATTTATTGGTGACATCTCTATTTTTGCAGCTTGATCTACTTGCTCCTTGTTTTAGTGTTCTTTATTAGCCTGACTTTTGGGGACGTGCTCGTCTACATGATGGACTTGTACAGAGAGTTTGTCTAAATGGCAATGTTTTTCCACTCATCAGCAGCCTCAATTGGTTTTCCTTGATGTTGCTAGCTGGCCTTTTTTACTTTTCTATCTAACTGCACAGAGCATTGGTTACTATTTATGATTCAGTATAAAGGTAGAGCTTTGGCCAGTTCTCTGTTTCAGCAGTGTCCAGGGCCAGCTGAATGGCTTTGAGTTCAGCAAGTGCACTTGATTCACCTTCTCCTTCAGTAGCTTGTGTGACTCGTCGTGTGGGGCTCCCTGCGGCCACTTTCCACTTGTGGTTCATCACAACCATGAGACAGAAACTGTCAGTGACAAGAGCACAGTGTGTTTCTTGTGCTGGTGGTTGGTTGTATGGTGGAGCTTTTTAGCCTGGGTTACTTCTTTCTGCTCCTTCTTGTTAGTGAGACTAAAGTTTTCATCTTGTGGCCGGTTTGTACTGTTTGTAAAATTTCAGGGTGATTTGTGTTTCTAATCCGGCCGTGCTGTGTGATGAGAGCAATCCATGGGCTCCATGTGGTGTGGGTGGCGTGGTGGGTAGAGGAGCCTTTTCTTTAAACATCCACCCCAGCACGGGGAGTCGGAGTGCCAGGAGGAGTTGTGCTTTTGTGATAATTTCTTTTGAGGTGCCTTGAACTTTCTTATTATAGGTGAAAAAGATTTTGGTGAGTTTGTAGTGGTTTTTTTTGGTGAGTGCAGTTTTCATCAGACTTTCTGTAACTTTGACTCTAGAATTCTAGTGCTCGGCCTCAAGTCTCCCCTGGCACCTTCTGCTAAAGGCTCCAGGACAAGCCATTGTTCTTGGCTGCAGAGTAAAGCACATTCCTCACCTCTGGTCCCGTCCTGACTGGGCCAAGGGCACTGCATGAGCGATTTTCTGCTTGGTCTGGGTGAAGGTTTGTTGCTGTTCAGGGCCACAGCTGGAATTGTTCTTCTTAGGGTGACCAGGTAGAGAGGGCTCACAATGTGGCTGCACTCAGGAATGCATTCTCTAAAAACCTATGGCCCATAGGAAAGCTTGTGTTTCTTTCTTGCTACTTGGTCGAAACACTGTGATAATCCCATTGATCATTCCAGTGGGCATCTGGCTCTGTCCATCTTGCCATTTTACTTCAAGGAACTGGATCTCCCAGGCAGGTCCCTAGATTTTGGTCTTCTCGATGGCAAAACCTCCTTCCAGCAGAATCTGGATGATCCTCTCTCCTCTCTCAAATACTTTTATTGCCGTGTTCCTCCAAACAATGATGTTATTGATGTATTGCAGATGTTTTGGAGCTTTACCCTTTTCCAGTGCAGCCTGGATCAGCCCGTGGCAGATGGTGGGGCTGTGTTTCCACCCCTGGGGCAGTCGGTTCCAGGTGTACTGCACGTCCCTCCAGGTGAAAGCAAACTGAGGCCTGCACTCTGCTGCCAAAGGAATGGAGAAAAATGCATTGGCAATGTCAATGGTGCCACTTTGCTGCCTTGGGCTCCAGCTCCTCCTGGAGATCCAGCGTGTCCGGCACGGCAGCGCTCAGCACTGGAGAATCAATGACTGGGAGAGAGAGGGGGTCTACTGACTGCTGATCAGAATCCAAATTTACTCTCAGCTACATGTGCTTATATACCATTTTTAGGAAAGCTGGTAATTTCTTACCACATTGCTTGGGTTAAACGTCACACGAACAATCTTACACGTTTTGCAACATTTGTATTTGATTCATTCTTCTTTCCTGTCACCAGTCTTGATCCAATCTTTATGGAGTCTTCAAAGCTCTGTTTGCTTTTGCCAAGGCATCTTGGTTATCAAGCTGCTTACACTAATTAAATCCACAGTACTCTGTCTTAGCTCCCACAGTGGAGTCCCTTCATTCAAGGCACAATAGCCTACAGTCAATTTCTATTGTCTGTCAGACTTGCCCACAGGCAAACTGAAGCTGTTGAAGGGTGAGTGGGTTTTACTGAGCACCCTTTGACTTTCTGGGCAAAATTTTATGGGTGGGGATTATGGCATCCTGATTCATCTGGTACTGCTGGCTGTGTGCTGTTGAGGTGTGTCACGATCCACCCAACCCGAGCAGGAGTCGTGACAGGTTCTTTTATGGATCTCACAGTGCAAAAGACACAGCAGGGGACAAAACCAGTTTACTTTTGCAGAAATGTACTTTGTTTAGTGCCAACCAAAATGCGATAGTGGGACAGAGAGAGAGAGAGAAAGAGAAAGGGGGTTCGGGATTATAGCTACCAAGATGGGCAGACAAATCCTCGTGGAGCAGCCAATAGATGTCTGTTGCCCTCTGGGGAGATCCTTGGGGTCTTCTCTGAGAAAATCACCTTTATAGTCCTTTCCCAAAGCGAGTGGCTTCTGGCCAAAAGGAGGGAATATTTATGGACTATTGTATGTGGAGATCATTACCCTGAGGAACAGGTGGAAACAGGACGTTTCAAGGCACACCAAACCATCTTTGTTGTTATGAACACACTCAGGGTAGCCCATACCAGACTAGTCCATTGTTAAACCAGTCCTGGTAGGCATCACCTGCGGAACAGTCACTTGGCGTTCCTCCCATCCCTGGCCAGCGCAGGCCTCAGGCGAGGGTCGTTGGGCAGAAACAGACGAGAGGCTCAGACGGACTCTCACAGCTGGGCAGGTACTACAAGTAACCCAAAATAGCCTGAAAACCTCCTCAACATTTCAATTAAATGGACAAAGATGGAATAAATTTGAATAAGTATGAAATATTTAGGGCTATATTTTATTTACATTTAAACAATGGAGGGTTGAAAAGGTGCATTGTGTGTTAAGACCTGTCAAAACCAAGGAACCCTCGAAAAAATCCCCCAAATCCTTTTAAGAATCCCTTGAAAACAAGTAAAATTGAGTAGAAGCATAATAAAGATGAATAAATACAAACAAGTTAAAATTAAGGTATAATTTTGAAATTGAGAGGTATAAAATGGGGCTTGGGGTGTTAAAATGCCTCAAGAAAGCACCAAAATCCCCAAGCACCAAATTCCCCTCACACCTGGGCTGGCTATCCCACAGTTCAAGTAAAGAGTCCTCCAGTAGCTCAGGGGAGCAGCAGCCCTCTTGCTGAGGCACAGAAATGGGTCAGTGCCACAAATGTGTGCTTTGGAAATCAGAGTAGGGTTCCTCCATGCTGTCAGAACTCTAATAGAGCTCTGGTGGCTGAGGGATGTACATGGGAAGGGTTTTTCTGCCATGAACTGGACTTGTTGACCATCTGAGCTCTGTTCAGGGGCAGTCTGGGAGCCTGTTCCTTTCCCTTCCCCAAGGGCAGAGTGTTGGTGAGGGCTGGAGTTGGAGGCTGTGTGTGCCCGACAGCCGGTACCGTGGGGCTGCGGATGCTGCTGCCAGCGTGGGCTTGTCTGAGCTGGGCCTTGTGCCTCTTCCAGGTGTCCCTGCTGCAGTCACAGCTGGCCTGGGACTGGCAATACCGGCAGAACTACACTGAGAGCTGCTCAAAACCCAGGCAAGAGCTGTCAGACCTTCACCAGGAGCTCTCCTGCTCCTTTGCAGCTCTGCTCAAGGAGCCCAGGGCTGCTCTTGTGGAACAGAGACTTGAAGCTGCATTGATCTCTGAACTGATGTCACTTGGCAGTGACAGCCTTGGGCCATCAGTCTCTGCAGAGACAGGCCCTGGAGAAGGCAGGTGCAGCTCTTCTCTTCCACGGAGGATTTGTGCCCTGCCAGTTCCTGTCAACTGGGACACAAGAAGTCCTCCATAGGACACAGAAGAGTGCTATTGAAGATCAGGGCAAAAAATACTTACTAAAGCTTTTCCAAGCATACCCATATGGTTCTTGAAGGTCTGTTCCTAGCGAGGAATCTTTGATGTAATCAGCAAGAATTTTCTTCTGCCTAGAAGATCTAGATATATTGCCAAACACAGTGCAGAGAAAAAATTGCACTTGTGACGGTGTCATTTTTGATCTATTTTATAAGCCTTAAACACTGCAGCTCTTGGCATTTCTCTGCAGGAATTTCAAAAGCCCTTGAAACACCATTTTTCCTCCTCATGTGACTGTTCTAAACACAAGGCTTTCTTTTCCATGAATATTTGTAAGCACCAAGAATCTTTATGGGCTTTTTCTTACATCTCTCCCGTGTCAGGGAAGACAGAAGAATTCCTGTGACTCAGGAACTAAGCGCATCCCTAAAGAGGATGTGGTTCTTGAGAATGCTGAGCCTTAAAATTGATGCTGTCTGGACCAGCAACTTGTAACTCATGTTCTGAGCCAGGGCCCTGCCCGGCACGACTGTGGGGACACGGGGGAGGCAGGGCAGGTGCCAGAGCCAGCAGGGAGCTGGGGCTGGGGAGAGCCGGGGAGGGCCATTCCACCAGTCCCTGGAATGATGGGCTTCGGATCCTGGCAACCGTCAACAGGCCATGGAATGTTTGGAATGTTGGGGGTTGGACCCTGGCAACCGTCAACAGGCCATGGAATGTTTGGAATGTTGGGGGTTGGACCCTGGCAACAATTGACAGCTCCTGGCTCATTGGGGTTTGGACCCTTGGAGCTGTCAAAGCTCATGAGCGTTGGGGCTCAGGACCTTGCCAAGGCCAACGGCACCTTCTTGAGTGCTATGACCTTGAAAGAAACAACAACATCTGGCAATTGGGGCCAGACCTGCAAAGGCCAAGAGGCCTTTGGAGACTTGGGGTTAGACCCTGCAAAGGCAAGGGCCTTTGGAGCATGGGGGTTAGACCCTGCAAAGGCCAAGGGCCTTTGGGAGATTGGGGTTAGACCCTGCAAAGGTCAAGGGCCTTTGGTCACTGGGTTTGGACCCTGCAAAAGTCAGTGACCTGTGGACCACTGGGATTTGGTGACTGTTGGTGCAAAGGAGCAGATGGACAGCCGGCGGGTGAGTGAAAAAGCCACTGCTCTCCGTGTGCCAGCCCACAGGGGACCTGGCTGGGCTGGGCGTGTGCCTCAGGGGAACTGGTTTCCCTTTGGGAATAGCAAGGGTTTAACAGTTGCTGTTCCAGAGTTTGGTGCTTGCTGTGGGGACAGGCCTGGGAGGGAATGGAGGGCTCCTGGCCACATCGTCCCGCTTCCATCCTTGTTCCACTGGAGTCCGTAGGCACAAACAAGGGAGCAGCTTTTCATTGCCTTCCCTTCAGCCCAATTTACAGCACAGCCTCAGTTCTTCCCAGATGGCAAGAATGGGTTTCTCCCTGACATCTCCAAGATGATCCGCAGAGGCCCAGAGGAGGCCATGGGATTAATAGGAAGATGCTCCAAGGGCTGGAGCATTGGCGCCAAGTGAGAAGGATGCAAGAGTTGCTGTTGTTCAGCCTGGGGAAGGTTCCAGGGTGACCTTAGAACCCCTTTCCAATGCCTGAGGGGGCTGCAAGAGAGTTGGAGGGGGACTTAAGCCAGGGGCCTGCAGGGACAGAACAAGGGACAGTGACTTCCTACTGAGACATGGCAGAGATAGATGGGATATTGGGAGAGAATTCTGCCCTGTGAGGGTGCTGAGGCCCTGGCACAGGTTGTCATGAGAAGCTGTGGCTGCCCCTGGATCCCTGGAGTGTTCAAGGCCAAACTGGACTGGGTTCTGAGCAGCTCCCCTTCTGGTGTTCTTAAAAGTGATGAGACACCTTCCAACATGTTCATTTGTGCTTCTGTCAAACTACTGGGCTGGAAATATTACAAAGGAGGGGAGGAAGAGCTCAGCTGGAATTGCTCTGCTTTGGAACAGGCTGGGAAGCACTTAGAGGTGGCTGCCTCAGGAGCAGCCATGCAGTCTGAGTGTGCTCTGCCCTGTGCTCTTGCAGGGAGCTCGAGAACTTTCTCACCGGGGACGTTCCTCCAGATCCCCTCAGGTGATTATACAGTGCAGGGTGTTGGTTACAGTCTGAATAATGGTACCTATAGTTTTCTTGGAGTGACAGATGTGGTTTTGTTGGAGCAATGATTTTGGAGATGGTGTAGTTACTTTTTTAACATCTAGTGGTGATGAAGATAGGCCTGGTCTTCTGGGAATTTAGTGGGAAAGGTTGCTCTGATGTTTCAAATTTCAGATTTTATTTAGGTAGGAAATGCTTGGCTTTTCTCCTTGGGTGGGGCATCTCCCATTATTTATAAGTCCTTGTGTGGAGGAGTTGTGAGGGATGGGTCATGGAAGAGATAAGGAGCCCTGCTCCACCTGGTTTCAGCAGATGGGGATAGAATGTATACTTCTGCTTGCATCTTGCATTGCAGCTTAAGACGTGATCTAATCCTTATTCTATTACCATCTGCATCCTACCTTAATTAATACCTTTTTTCAACTCTGCTATATATTCTTATCCACAGTGAAACTTTACACACAGTTCTCACTTAAGATTAGGTTTTTCTGTGGTACTTAATGGGTTTCTTTATCTTTCTGCATTACCTACTAAGTGTAACTGGGTTTTTGAGCAAAACAAGTTGTACGGATTGGTTTGCCTTTGCTTGAGGTGTGCATAAACTAAACAGTCTTAAAATCCCTTTTATGTGTCCTACAGGGACTTTATCCCCATGCACTCTGTGCAAGGCTTCAGACTGGGCACGACTTGCTTGAGTGATGGACTCTCAGGTGTTTACTATTGAGGTGGCTTTTGTTAAGTTTATTTCTCAATTTTTGGATGTTTCCCTGCCAAGTGCCTTTAGGGTAATTTTAAGTAGTCTGTTGTACAGTTCAACTTTGCTGGCAGCTGGTGTGTGATAAGAGGTATGATCTATTTCTGCAATATCCTGGTTTTTGGCTGAGGTGTTTCTAAGGCTGTTCTTGAAATGGGTCCTGTTGTCTGACGATTTTCTCAGGGGTGCTGTGTCTTTATAGGACTTGCTTTTTTGGGCTTCAGACAATGTTTTGAGCAGTAGTGTGAGGTACAGGGTGGGTTTCTAATGATCTAGTGGTGGCTTCTACAATTGTGATGATGTAGCACTTGCCTTGGGTTTGAGGCAGTGTGATGTAGTTCATTTGCTCAGCTTCTTTATACTTATATTTAGAATACTGCCCCCCATATTAGAGAGGCCTTGTGAGCTTGGCTTGCTTTATTTTAGCACACGTCTTACAGTTATGGATAACTTGAAAATGCAATTTATACTTAAATCTGCTTTTCAGTTTTGTGCCTACTTATAGGTGGCATTTCTTCCTTGATGGCTTGAGACAGTGTGGGCCTATTGAGCTAGGAACAATTCTCCCTTATGTTGCTAATTTAAATTTGAAATTGGTTACTATTTATGATTCAGTATAAAGATGGAGCTTTGGCCAGTTCTCTGTTTCAGCAGTGTCCAGGGCCAGCTGAATTGCTTTGAGTTCAGCAAGTGCACTTGATTCACCTTCTCCTTCAGTAGCTTGTGTGACTCGTCGTGTGGGGCTCCCTGCGGCCACTTTCTACTTCTGGTTCATCTCAACCATGAGACAGAAACTGTCAGTGACAAGAGCACAGCGTGTTTCTTGTGCTGGTCGTTGGTTGTATGGTGGATTTTTTTAGCCTGGGTCACTTGTTTCTGCTCCTTTTTCTTAGTGAGACTAAAGATTCCATCTTGTGGCCAGTTTTGACTGTTTTTAAAATTTCAGGGTGATTTGTGTTTAGAGGTGGGTAGAGGAGCCTTTTCTTTAAACATCCACCCCAGCACTGGGAGTCAGGGTGCCAGGAGGAGTTGTGCTTTTGTGATATTTTCTTTGAGGTGGCTTAAAATTTCCTATTATAGACAGATAAGATTTTGTTGGGTTTTAGGGGTTTTTTTTGAGTGGAGTTTCTTTCAGACTTTCTGTAACTTTGACTCTAGAACTCTAGTGCTCGGCCTTGAGTCTCCCCAGGCAGATTCTGCTAAAGGCTCCAGGACAAGCCATTGTCCTTGGCTGCAGAGCAAAGCACCTTCCTCACCTCTGGTCCAGTCCTGACTGGGCCAAGGGCACTGCATGAGCGATTTTCTGCTTGGTCTGGGTGAAGGTTTGTTGCTGTTCAGGGCCACAGCTGGAATTGTTCTTCTTAGGGTGACCAGGTAGAGAGGGCTCACAATGTGGCTGCACTCAGGAATGCATTCTCTAAAAACTTACGGTCCATAGGAAAGCTTGTGTTTCCTTCTTGCTGCTTGGTGGAGACACTGTGATGATCTCATTGATCATTTCAGTGGGGATCTGGCTCTGTCCATCTTGCCACTCTACTCCCAGGAACTGGATCTCTCAGGTAGCTCCCGTGACTTTGCTCTTCTCCATGGCAAATCCTCCTTCCAGCAGAATCTGGATGATCCTCTCTCCTTTCTCAAATACTTTTATTGCCCTCTTCTTCCACACAATGATGTTATTGATGTATTGCAGATGTTTTGGAGCTTTATCCTTTTCCAGTGCAGCCTGGATCAGCCCATGGCAGATGGTGGGGCTGTGTTTCCACCCCTGGGGCACTCGGTTCCAGGTGTACTGCACATCTCCCAGATGCTGCACTGATCTTCCTCACCTCTTCCCTTACCTCCCTCATCTCTTCCTTAAACTCCTCTTTGAGTTCCTTAACCACAGCAGAGACATGAGCCTGCCTCGGGCCATTGATCACACTCTCATAATTTCTGAGCTTGTTGCTGACAGAACCCACTGTCTCTGGCTTGTTATCAGCATTAATTGTCACAGTCTTCTTGGTTTGCTTCTCTGGCACCCATTATTTTGTTGAGGGCATTGCAGGAATAAAAGAAAATGAGCCCATCAACTACTGAAGAGAAACAGTCACTGACAGGAACCAGTGGGTGAAGAAATATGAGGGGGGAAAAGGCTGAAAACATGAGGTGCCAAGTGTGAGAAATGTGAGTGGAAGTAGGAGAGAAGTGCGAGGGAAGAAAAGGGTAGGAAACCTGAGTGGAAAAGGGTGAGAAATGTAGGGGAGAAAATGGAGGGAAATGTGATGGGAATAGAATGATAATCTTTACTGACAAAGAGAGAGAAACAGGCAGAAAATGTGAGGGGAATATTGTGAGAATCCTGAGGGGGATAGAGCGAGAAACCTGAGGGAAGAAAAAGTCAGAAAACCTGAGTGAAAAAAGGGCACAAAATGGGACAGACAAACTGCGAGGAACATGAGACTAAAGAATTTTAAATGTGACAGGAAAAGTGTGAGAAATGTGAGGAGAAAAGGCTGGGAAACATCAGGGGAAAAGTGACAAATATGAGGAGAAAACTTTGAGAAACATGACTGAGTAAAGGAGACAAACACGAGGGCACAAAAAGAAAGGATATGAGATAGAAAAATTGTGAGAAACATGAGGGAGGAGAAAGAACAGGAAACTAGTGGGACGGTGCAGAAATGTGAGACGAAAAGTGTTTGTAAAAAGTGAGCTGAAAAAAGTGGCAGAAATGAGTAAAATTTGGGAGGAAACATGCCAGGAAAACTGGGAGAATTGCAAATGGGAATAGGAGGAAATGTGAGAGGGAAAAGGAAAGGAAATGTGAAGAGAGAAAAGGGCAGGAGAGAAGGCAGTATTGGCATAACAGCTGTCATAATTCCTAACACATTCCCCATACATTTGTCTATTTGGACAAGCCCAGGGCTTCTCTGTATGTACATCTCTCCCTTTGTCTTTATTCCTATTTGGAAGCAGCCAATCAGGCAGGATTTGCCTGGCTGCAGGAGCTGCTCCAAGCTGGAACGTGACTGGCGGTGCTGATTTCCAGAGGCTTCTGTGTCCCAGGGGGAGGCAGGGCAGGATGGGCTGGAAGGTGCTGGCGCTGCTGCTGCTCTGTGCCAGAGAGCCCCGGCTGGGCAGGGCACGGCGCCCACTGCGCTGGGGCTCTGTCTGCTGCCACAGCTGGGCACACCTGGGAACAGGGTATGGCAACCTGGGGAAACCATGGGGTTTGTGGGGCTGCATTGCTCTGCACACACCCAGGGCACCTGCAGCACAGAGAGCTTTGGGCCCCAGAAAGATAAACCAGAGGGGAACTGATGGAAAAGATTTAATTCTCATCTTTCAATGGAAGTGACTACAGTGAAAGTTACCCAGGGGGACCCGATCTGCACTGCCAGCTCAGGGTGACAAAAGAGGCATTACTTTATTTCAGTGCTGGCTGCATGGGAAATCACTTTTCTAAATGTGCTCGCTTCAAAATCTCACCTACTTGTTTGTAAGACACTCTCATTACTTTGCTGAAACTCACAGGCTCAGCATTCCCCCAAATTACTTGACATATTTTAATCACTTCTCAGCAATTATTAACAGGAGGTTAGGGGTTAATTGAGGGTCTCTGATCATCCTTTGGGGAATATCCCATCCCTCAAATTCTCCACTGATGGTCAAGAGCCTCCTCAAACCATTTTCTTCTCCTTGAATGCATTCCAGCATCCTTCTTAGGTGGACCATGCTCTTTCTTCTCAAGGCTAACATAGCCACTTGCACACATTCATCACTAAAATTAAGGAAGAGAGAGCTCAACACTGTGTGTTAAAGCTAAAGGAATTCATTATTTATTACAGTTATACATTTTCTCAGCACCTTCCTTCTCTGGGAATTGCACACAAGCATTTTGTCAATGCACCTTGAAAATGCTTGTGCAGACTGAAACCACTTTGGGTCTTTCTTTCACAAATTCAAAATCACCTGCTGAAACTCTTCTGCTCCCTTCCATATCAGTTCATTACTCAAGCACAAGCCTCAGGCTCATCCTCAATTCCCTCTGTCAGATATGAGGTAATATTTTGCTGCAGCTGAAAGGTTATTAGAAAAAGGATGGAAGTTGTTGCTTCTAGGTGTTGTTATTTATGGTTTGGATTTGTTCTAGTAAATTTGTGGGGTGTTACTGTGAGCTAAGAGTGGGGCAAAGATGAACACCAGACCAAAAAGGAAGTAGGATGAGATGGGAGAGGACAGACATAAAAGTAGGGAGTCAGGAGATAACACAGGTTCTCTAGTTTTGTCATGATCCACTGAACCTGAGCGGGAGTCGTGATGGGTCATTTGACCCCAGGGTGAAAAAGATAAAAGGGAAGAGACTCAGGTTTGTTTAGCAGAAAGCAGCAATGCAGTTTATTGAGTGCCAACAATTCAGTTTTGTGTGTGTGTGTGTGTGGGAGGGAGAGAGAGAGAGAGAGAGAGAGATGAAGTAAAAAGGGTAGAGAGAGAGAGAGATGGGATACAGTTACCAACAGACCTGACACATCCTTGTGATCCTCCGACGAGACGAGATGCGTCTTCAATCCATTGGGGAAAAAGAGATCTCGGACTCTTCTTTAAGACAGTCACTTTTTATAGTCCTTTTCCAAAGTGAGTGGCCTCCACCCAAAAGGTGGGGAGATTTATGGACTATTGTGTGTGGAGATCGTAGCCCCATGACGCAGGAGCAGGGACAGGGTGCAATAACCAGCACCCTGCAGCGTCCCATGACAAGCACCAGGCACAGCTACAAACAGCCCTTGGCCCACAAGCATCCACCTTGGCCAGGCCAGAGCTCTGGTTCAGGGCAAGTGGAGCAATCTCAGCGTCCAGTCTCTGATGATGGTCCTGAGGCAGATCAGAGAAACTCAGACTGACTTACACCATGGAATAAGAAACCACAGCTATGAAGGAAAGAGCTTCATGTGCAGCTATGAGTTTTTTGAAACTGTGTGGTTTTGTAAGGCTGCCAAGTAATGGAAACAATAGGCTGATTCTGTAACTGGGGGGCAATTCTGACTTGGGGATGTGAGTGCTTGAGAGCTGTAACTGCTTGGGGCTGCAACATTATATGAGGCTGAGCTGTGAGAACAATCTATGACTTCAATGACTTCAATAACTTCAATAACTTAAACTCTGATTTCAACTCCGACTTCAGCTATGTTTTTTTTTTTCTTGCTCGGGCTTTGGCTTCCAGCTTGGATTACCCTGGAACTGAGCAGTAACTGCAGTGCCAGGAGGGTCCCGTTGGTGGCTCAGGAGCAGCTCCGTTGTCCATCAGCAATGTGCCCGCTCCTCCTGCACGCTGCCGCTCCTTCCCTTGCAGTGCCAGCAGGAGCTGCTCCCTGCCGCCGGCAGCTCCTCTGCCTGCAGTCCCTCCCAGGGCTGCCAGGACAAGCTCCCTCTTGCCTTGAGCCCAGTGCCTGCCTGCACCTTGGACTGGCTTTGCCAGGTCTCTTTTTTCAAATGTTTGACTCCCAGACTTCAGCCCCAGCCCGTTGGTTATTTCCATCACCAGGTAGATTTACACCATGAACCGGTTTGGTTTTACCTAAGAGGTGAATCATTAACTTTGTGCTGCTTTCTTGCACCCAGTGTCCTCTTAGACCAAGAACTGTTACTACAGCTTAGTTTGTGGCTATTCCTACACCATTTTATTCCTCACTAAAGAAAATCTATCATATTCCTTACTAAGTTGAGGCTGCATCTTAGTGCTAATATGTGTGACAAGAGAATAAATGTCATAATCCCATTACATTTTTTCCTCTCCCCAGCCAGAGTGCTGCCTGAGGGGGTTCTAGAGATGGACCACAACTCACAGACAAATAACCTCAGACAGGTTCTATTACCCACAGACTGACAGACCTGTGAGGAATTGGGTGCCACAGCCTGTCATACACTCACCAATGCTTAATGATCACTGAAGATATTGGGAAAACATTGATGTGGTCACTCATCATGGAAATGAGAAGGGCCCCAAAGCCAATTGCAGTTTCAAAGGGAAATTTATTACAGACTGTTACAACTGCAATGCTTTTATATGATGAACAATTTCAGGTCAATGATGGGTACAGAATGGTACAACTCTGCTGACTCTACAGATAAAGATTGAAATATCCATTTGCTTTGCAGGGAGTTCTTAGGAAATGTGTGGCTCTGCTGCCATCCCAAATCTGCGCTTTCCTTGCCCAGCCTGAGTGCACACAGGGCATGTGCTGGGCATGGCTGGAGATTTTCATGGCCAAAATCCCCCAGCATCATCACCTTTACATCTGCTCATTGCTTTAGATAGCACAAGTCACACAACACCCATCTCAGCTGGCAAATGCCATTTCTTGCAGATTGTTACAGCTGCACTGCTGATCAACACATACACAAGAATCGATTTCAGGTGAAAAATGTCATTTATTACAAATTGCTACACCCGCACTGAAAATACAGAACTATACAGATCTCAGTTAGTGTTGAAAAAGAGATCTATTACATTACTAAAAGAATGCTACGCAAAAATATCCAAATCTCAACTTTAGTTAATAAAAACTTAGTTTATTGCCAACTCTACAACTCACTATACACCAAGATCACTTAGGTGTTTAACAACTTAATTTATTACATACAAGCTTATAGCCCATGTAGAAACACGAAAATATGTTTCCTCTCTAAATAGCCCTACACTAAGAACTCAACAGATAATGTTATACAACTATAGTACTCCATACATGTTTATTTAAAATTATATACATATGTATGCACATATATAAAAATATATATAAAACTATAACAATCTACTGGTCCACATATAGATTAAGCATCACATATTACATACTATATATAAATAGATATATAAACCAAACCCATCATTATACAAATAGCACTCTACCAATCTAAATACCCATGCAACTACATCAATGCAAATAACAGCTATACATCTCCACATAAATGAAAATACATATGCATATAAATATATCAATATACAAAGAAAAACATAAAAATAGAACATATATACCTATGAAAATACAAATACATCCATTTAAAAGTCATATACAGATAACTGCATCAATACAAATAGTTTATCTACACAAATGAAAACCCAGGATATAGAACTAAAGTCAGATATAACACACACATGTATTTACACAAGTGACATTATTAGATATATATATACACATATATGGAAGTACACACATATATGTATATATATATACACATATATACATAGCACATCTAAAAATATAATAGAAATATGGAAATATTTCTATACAAATAGCAAATCACATAAGAAAATATCCATATAATTATCCCTCTCTATGTGTAAGTCCATGTATTTTTAAAGAGAATTCAAAATAGAAAAATTGGATTCCAGCATCCCCATCTTCAAATTCTCTCCCTCGGTCTCCTCGTCCCGTGCAGAGCAGCTCTCCTGGACAGGGACAGCAGATGGGACATCTGGGAAGCAAAGAGAACACTGAGTCAGGAGCAGGGCCTTTCCCTTGGCAGCATCTGCACTTCCACCAGGGAAGAGAAAATCTCAGAGCCCCTCCAGGATTGCTGGAAAGCAGCAGCAGGCCGAGGGGCCAGGGTGTGGCGAGCGCAGCGCGGCGGGACTGTCCCGCAGCCCCGGCACAGCCGGCACAGCTCCCGGGCCCTGCCGGCACAGCTGCCTTGCCCCAGGACAGCCCCTGTGCCGGCCGGGGCAGCTGCGCTGAGCAGCCCCAGCACGGGCAGGGCCGCTCCTGCCCCTGTGCCGGCCCCTGCCCACGGCCACAGCCCACGGCACCCTCACCCCACCCTGCCCCACCGGCCCTGGGGCCTCACCAGCCTCTGTGACAGCAGCAGCTCCTGCTCCTGCTCCTGCTCGGGGCCTTTGGCTTCTCCCTGCTGGCTCCTGGCACTCCTCCTGCTGTCTGCAATGTCTTCACTGGAGATGTGGCAAAAACGGAGCCTCAGGAATTGGTTCCATGCCTGGCAGAGCTGCAGTCCTGGACCCCTCTGTGCTCCCTGCTGGCCCCTCCATCCCCTCAGCCCCGCCAGGCTCTCGGCAAACCCCGAGTCCCCTTCAGTTTCTTCAGACCCCACAGTCCTCTCACCCCCTCAGTCCCTTCTGACCCATCCCGTCCCCTCAGACCCGTCACCCCCTCAGCCTGTGCCACTTCCCTGTCACCTCAGTGCCACCATTGCCCTCTGCTGCCCCACACCCTCAGCCCCAGCAGCACCTCAAGGTCACCGTCCCTTCAGTGTCAGCGCCTCCTCAGCCCCTCAGTCTCACCGTCCCTCAGCAGCTCCTCAGGGGACACTGCCTGGGGCCACCGGCAGCTGCCACCGCTCCAGGGACACCCGGGGCTGGAACTGCTGCTCCGCCCGGCCCGGCCCCAGCTCGGACCAGCACAGGAAGAGGGGACAGAGGGGCACAGGGGACAAACAAGAGATGGAAAAGGATCAGAGAGGGGAAACACCTTAAAAATGCACCCTAGCCCTACACAGCTCAATCTGTGGATCTAAATTCTGTTTACCTGTAACTAAATAAATCTAAATCTAAATCTAAATCTAAATCTAAATCTAAATATAAATATAAATATAAATATAAATGAATTAATATTTAATAAATGTATTACTAGTAATAAGAAATAATAACATATATAGAGATATTAATATTACCCTGTAAATATATAAATGCAAATCTGAAAATCTATAAAAGAAACTACATGGGTATAAAAATATAACTATAGAAGTCTATAAATGTATCTATAAACAGAGGGGTTCCACCTGCCCGATGGTCACAGGCTCTCCCCCGTTTTCTCCCTGGCACGCAGGGCAGCCCTCCTGGCAAGGTAGATCAGATGGATATCTGGGAAGCAAAGGGAACACCCAGTCAATATTGGCCTCCGTCCATCTTTCCCTTTGGAAGTTACTGTCCTTCTGTCAAAGACTGTAAGAGATGGCCTGGAAGGCAGACTCTCAATTGGGAATTTCAGGACTGCTCTTTAAAGAGCTGGAATCCTTCCAAGTTTTCAAAACTTCTCAACTTCTGAAGTTTCCCAATAAACTCACAGCACTCGCAGTACAAATGGCTCCCATGAGAGCTTGAAACACACAGTCCCAGCTCCCACAAAGAAGCCCAGCCTTGTTCTTTCTCTGTGCTGACAGAGAGACCTCATTCCTCACTGGAATGGCTGAAACTGAAGGGTGCTGTGAGCTGAGTTATGAATCCAAACTGGGATACCCAGCTTGGTGACACACATCCCACAAGGTCAGGTTTATTCCTGGCTCTCTTGCCACACCAGAGGACTCAGTGTCAGAGCCTCAGGAGAAGCGAGGAGGGCAGGGCTTGGGGAGGTTGTCTCAGTGCAGGATTTGAACTAAAGGCATGGGAAGCACCAACCCTGCAGACAAGAACTCAACTCTTCTGATCTCCCTGCCTGTCAGAGGCAGGCTCAGAGCAGCCCTCTCACATCTCTCTAAACCAATGGGGGCTCTCTCCTTACCAAGCTCCTCGGGTTCCTGGGAACTGTTCCCAGAGCTGTCAGTGCCAGGCAAACCTCCCTCTGCTGCAATGTTGTTCACAGGCTCCCCTCCTGAAGGCTCAGAGGCAACATTAATATTCCCCTTGAAAGAGAAACAGAAAGAAATAAACCCTTCTTGCCAGCTACATAATACATGTGGTCCAACAACACCATGCCTCACATACCTAATCTCTTGTTCCTAACAAGAAATCTGGGCCACAAACACCTTCAAAAGTCAGATTTGACTCCTCCAACATGGTCCAAAAGCTGTCAAAGCTGACAATGCTGAATGTGGGGGTGACACTGAACACATGGATGCCTGCTAAGGAAGGAGTCCTGCCAGTTCCTGGATCAGGGAGGTGCTCCTCCCTCCACAGCTCTGTGCAGAACAGTCTCATCCAGGCTGCAGCTTTTTAGAGATTGCATGGGACCACACATATCTTCCCATATAGATGCCCAACAGCAAGGTGATTGAGCTCTGGAACATGGAGAGCAAGACTGGGCATTTTGCCCAGCTAAGGATTTCCCAGATAGAAACTGGACTGCAGGCACCACGTTACTGAGAGGACAAGAAAGCTGCAGCTCCAGCCCATCCCCAAACATGGCTCTGGGAGCACCTACACACACGGCAGGGCTCACACAGCAGCAGCAGCTGCAGCCCAGCCCTTGCTTTGCCTTGGCCTTCCAACACAAAAGAGGCAGAGCCCACATCTGCTGCTGCAACAGAGGCACCTCTCACATGCCTCTCCCTGCATGGGACACTTTGCCTTCAGTGCCATTCTCCAAACACTCTTCTCTTCTTCCCATCAAACAAAGCCTGGTAGAATGCACAAAGCTTTCACTTCCTCATCACAAATGGCCCCACAGGAGGAATTCTTCCCAGGAAAAGGAGCACTCAAACTTGGCCAACACAAGCTCACACCTCTCATCCTCACTCAGGGGAGTGATTTTCTCATTCCTCTTCTTTTAGAAACCTTACTTTACCAAGAAAATCCTTCCCTGTCCATTCAGAACTGAATTCAAGAAGCCTTTGCTTCTCAGCCAAGTAACAACTTTCAAAAGCTCCCAGTCAGCCCCTTTCATCCCTGTTCAGCAGAGTTACCTGAGCAGAGGGAGACCTTTCAGGCAGGGAGGACGAAAGCATCTCCTCCAGTGTCTCAAGCACCATGTCCAGATCCAGGGGGGGCAATTCCTCTTCCCCAGGAGTATCCCAGAGCCACCTGGGGGCTCTCCATGGTGCATAACCAGCATAGCCAGCTGCAGCACTGGGGGCTGAAGTGCCTGGAGTGGCTGCAAGAGTTCAAACACATTGGTCAGGCTCCAGAATGTGGCTTTGGGGACACGGAGCTCTATGCTGCCTTGGATCAAACATCACAGGAAGCACACAGCAAACTCAATTCCAGAAATGTACTCAAATTTCACAGGGAATTGGGAGAGTGAGTTCTCCCTCTTAAAAATCTTTCTTCTAAATTATGTGTATGCATATGAAAGGATGGATTTTAAAATTGATCTACATATACACAAAAGCACTTTATAATCACTGCCTTTTCTATCTCCCCATCAGCTTTTGGAGTCAGTGGCTTTGCAGTTTCTCATAATAACAGACCACAGAAAGCGGATTCACCAAGGAAGAGCCCACACCTGCAGACACACATCCTAAACTTAAACTGTGAGTTTCTTCTAAAAAGTATCCTTGTGGGTGAGGCTGAATTCTATAGCTGCAGCTGCTCCAGGGATGCACAGAGTTCATGGAATTTTAATAACATTATCTGAAGGAGAGACAACCTGCAAACTCTCAATATCCTATCAGGGTCCTAGTTTGACTTCATTCAAAAAAAGAGTTTACCTGACACTGACCAGTCATGGACAAAGGTTATTTGCCTTGCCCTTGCACCCCTACAGAGAGGCTGTCTGGAAAATGCAAAGAACCCACTCCAAAACGGCAGTAAGGACAGAAAAAGCAGATTGAGATTAATTTTGTTGTCATGGTTGTATTTCCTAGCACACTTGACATTTCTACCTGACTTGCACTTGAGATCAACCCATGACAGAGCACAGCAGGAAAACATTTCAGTCAATTTTCATGATTGTTCTGAAAAGCAAGGATAGAAACTCTTCCCCTACCTGATGGCCAGTAGGATGGCAAGTACTGCTCAGGAAATGTGCAGCTGCTGCTCTCTGGAACTGTCACCAAAGGGCTTTGGTGGTTCACGGGACCTCATGGAATGACAGGCTCAGGCTGGAATTGAAATGTGTATGTGCCTGGCTCCACTGATGAAGCCCCCAGAGGTCCAGAGGTGACAAACGCTTCCTCAGGATATTCTGGGGAAGCCTCACACACTTGAGCAGCTGCACTCATCCTGGAGGAGCCTGGAGGCACCTCTGAATCCCCAGGTGAGGCAGCACTGTTGGCTGGGCTGTGCTGCTCTGAAGATTTGCAGCTGCTGCCCTCTCGAAGGGCCCTGCAGGCAGCTTCAGGGTCGATGCGAACCAGCGGAATGGTGAGCTTGCGCAGATTAAATTTGCGGATGAGCTCCCTTGATGGCTCCACTGGTGAAGCCCCAGAAAGTCCAGAGAAAGCACAGACTTTCTTGGCAGCTGGTGGGGAAGCCTCAGACTCCTGAGCACCTGCACATTCCCTGGAAGGGCCTGGACGCAGCTCTGAATCCTCCCGTGAGGCAGCAGCAGCAGCAGCAGCAGCAGCAGCAGCAGCAGCAGCAGCAGCAGCAGTGAGGTTCTGGCCTGAGGGAGCTGTGCAGCAGTGAGGGAAGAAGAAAGGAAGCAAAGGGAAGGCTGGGTCACTATTGGGCTTTGCATGGCCTTTGGCAGCAACTGCACTTCTGCCAGGGAAGATAAAAGCTCCCATTCTCCCAAGCAGAGTGAGAAAGAAATAATGGAAGAAAAAAACACATTCTAGGGCTATTCCACACCCAGTTCCCTGCCTGCTTAACTCTCCCCTGTTGGTTCAACTGTCTTGGGAAACTGTCCTGCTGCCATTCCTTGCCGGAAGCAACTGCCAGAAACCCAACTGCCAGGTCTTATCTCCTCCGCTCCAAAGGGAATAAAAACTTTAGAATCACAGCCTTTCCTATCTTCCCATCAGCTTTTGGATTCAGCTGCTTGGGTTCCTCATCACAAATGGCCACAGCAAGTGGATTCACCCAGGGAGAGCCCAGATCTTCAGGCACACACGGTGAAATCAAACTGTGAGTTTATTAAAAAAAGCAACCTTATGAGTGAGGCCGAATTCTGCAGCTGGAGCTGTTCTGGGAACCCAGCTGAGATTTCAATGGCACAGCTTGATTTTCAGGGCAGACAGTCTTAAACAGCTGCTGCATCCTATCCCCATCCTTGTTTGGATTCACTCAAAGAAAGAAGGGAGTTCAGCCAACACTGACCACTTGTCAGGCAATAATTTTCACTTCACCCTTCTACCTTTAAAGACAGCCTGTCTGGAAAATGCCCAGAACGTCCTCCAAATCTGCAGCAAGAACAACAATAACAGACAGAGAATCAGTTTTCATGGTCCCTGTTCCTAGGATACTTGGCACTTTCGACCTGATTCTCACTTCATATCTAACCATGACAGGGCACTGCAGGAAGATACTTCAAAGGGTCACTAAACAGGATCTGTTTGGAAAGCAAGGGTAGAAACTCTTTCCGTACCTGATGGGTCATTGGCTGGGCTGTGCTGCTGAGAAGATTTGCAGCTGCTGCCCTCTCGAAGGGCCCTGCAGGCAGCTTCAGGGTCGATGCGAACCAGCGGAATGGTGAGCTTGCGCAGATTAAATTTGCGGATGAGCTCCCTTGATGGTTCCACTGGTGAAGCCCCAAAAAGTCCAGAGGAGGCACAGACTTTCTTGGCAGCTGGTGGGGAAGCCTCAGACTCCTGAGCACCTGCACGTCCCCTGGAAGGGCCTGGATGCAGCTCAGAATCCTCCCGTGAGGCAGCAGCAGCAGCAGCAGCAGCAGCAGCGAGGTTCTGGCCTGAGGGAGCTGTGCAGCAGTGAGGGAAGAAGAAAGGAAGCAAAGGGAAGGCTGGGTCACTATTGGGCTTTGTGTGTGTTTCCCTTGGCAGCAACTGTCCCTCTGTTAGGAAAAACAAAAGCTCCAATCCTTCAAAGAAGGCGTACAAAGGAAAAAATCCACACATGTTCTGGGCTTTGCAACAACCAATTCCTTGCTTGCTGAGTTCCCCCCATTTGTTCATCCATCTGGGTGTCCAAGTTTAGGACAAATTTGGGGAAAAAAGAGCTCCAAAGGGCCCCCCCCCCCCCCTTTTCTTTTTTACAATTCCTTCCTTCAATGAGCTCAGAAAGAATTGTTCTTGTGGTGAAAATGGAAAAAACTTTTTATTAACAAAAATACAAAAGAAACACTCCCCCAACCCAAACCCAGATGAGACGAACCCAGCCGGTCCTCGCCGGGGAGAGTGGCAGAGCCTCCCAAGCCGACCTCCAGCAGCGGCCCCCGAAGTCCAGATCCTCGTCCTCCGGAGTCGGTGCAAATCCCTGGAGCAGGGAGAAGGGAGAGAGGGGGAGGGGCAGCCGGGAGCAGGCCCAAAGCAAGCCCAAGACAAGCTAAAGCGAGCCCAAGACAAGCAAAAGCAAACCCAAGACAAGCCAACACGGGGGCACAGACAAAACAGCTGGGGGAAAAGGGAAAAAAAAACGGCCAAAGAAGCCAGGGGAGGGGGTCACAGCTGAGCAGACGGCAGAGAGCAAGACACAGCCCACAACCGAAGCGCAGCAAGAGAGAGAGAGCCGGAAAACACCAGCCTAGATAAAACCATCCGAGGGAGGGACCGGCAGCTGCACGGGGGAAGCAAGGAGAGGAGCCAGTCCAAACATCAGCCCATAACATTCCACCCCTTATCCCACATCGTGATCATTGACACACGATTGGGATACACACTCACTAAACACGATATGGAAATTTCCTGACTTGCTTAAACCTTCAATACTTACACATTTCTTTCTATTCATAGAATCTAGTATACAATGGTGGCAACACTCAACAATAACATTTGTCTATACTTCATCCTATAGTCAGATCTCCCTGAGGTACACAGCAGGTTGTTCCATCCTTCTGCATTATCCACCAAGTACATCCTGGTCCTTGAGCAAAGGCAATCCCACGAATGGGTTTGCCTGTACTCGAGGCAGGATGAATCCATACTGTCTTTCCTAGCAACCCTCTAACATGGGCCACTGGGACTTTATCTCCATCTATCACATTAAGGCCTTCAGACTGGGCGGGACCTGCTCGGTTGGTGGAACCTCGAGTGTTGACTAACCAAGTGGCTTTTGCCAGGTGCTGCTCCCAGTTTTTTAAAGATCCCCCACCCAATGCCTTTAATGTGGTCTTCAACAATCCATTGTACCTCTCCACTTTACCTGCAGCTGGTGCATGGTAAGGGATATGGTACACCCACTCAATACCATGTTCCCTAGCCCAGGTGTCAACAAGCTTATTTTTAAAATGCGTCCCATTGTCTGACTCAATTCTCTCAGGGGTACCATGCCTCCAAAGGACCTGCTTTTCCAGGCCCAGGATGGTGTTGCGGGCAGTAGCATGGGACACAGGGTAAGTCTCCAACCACCCAGTGGTGGCTTCCACCATGGTCAGCACATAACGTTTTCCCTGGCGGGTCTGAGGCAGTGTGATGTAATCAATCTGCCAGGCCTCTCCATACTTGTATTTGGACCACCGTCCACCATACCAGAGGGGTTTTACCCGCTTGGCCTGCTTGATGGCAGCGCAAGTGTCACAGTCATGAATGACTTGGGTAATGCTGTCCATGGTAAGATCCACCCCTCGGTCTCGTGCCCACTTATAGGTGGCATCCCTACCCTGATGGCCTGAGGCATCATGGGCCCATCGAGCCAGGAACAACTCTCCCTTATGTTCCCAATCTAAGTCTATCTTTGAGACCTCTATCTGTGCAGCCTGATCTACCTGCTTGTTGTGCCTGTGTTCTTCATTAGCCCGACTCTTGGGAACATGGGCATCCACATGACGGACTTTCACGGGGAGCTTCTCCACCCGAGTGGCAATGTCTTTCCACTCATCAGCAGCCCAGATTGGTTTTCCTCTGCGTTGCCAGTCAGCCTTTTTCCACCTTTCCAGCCAACCCCACAGAGCATTGGCTACCATCCACGAATCAGTGTAAAGGTAGAGCTTTGGCCATTTCTCTCTCTCAGCAATGTCCAAGGCCAGCTGAACAGCTTTGAGTTCCGCAAATTGACTCGATCCACCTTCTCCTTCGGTAGCTTGTGCAACCTGTCGTGTGGGGCTCCATACGGCAGCTTTCCACTTCCGGTTCATCCCCACAATGCGGCAGGAACCGTCGGTGAAAAGGGCGTAGCGTGTTTCATCTGCTGGCAGCTGGTTGTACGGTGGAGCTTCTTCAGCCCGGGTCACTTGCTCCTGCTCCTCTTCATCAGAGAGACCAAAATCTTCACCTTCTGGCCAGTTTGTAATTATCTCTAAAATCCCAGGGCGATTTGGGTTACCAATACGGGCGCGCTGCGTGATGAGGGCAATCCACTTGCTCCATGTGGCGTCAGTGGCATGGTGAGTAGAGGGAACCTTTCCTTTAAACATCCACCCCAGCACTGGCAGTCGAGGTGCCAGGCGAAGTTGTGCTTCTGTGCCAATCACCTCTGAGGCAGCTTGAACTCCTTCATAGGCAGCCAAGATTTCCTTCTCTGTGGGAGTGTAGTTGGCTTCGGACCCTCTGTAGCTTCTGCTCCAGAATCCCAGGGGTCGGCCTCGGGTCTCACCAGGCACCTTCTGCCACAGGCTCCAAGACAAACCATGGCTCCCAGCTGCTGAGTAAAGTACGTTCTTCACATCTGGTCCCCTCCTGACTGGGCCAAGGGCTACTGCATGGGCAATCTCCTGTTTAATCTGAGCAAAGGCTTGCTGCTGTTCAGGGCCCCAGTGGAAATCATTCTTCTTGCGTGTAATAAGGTAAAGAGGGCTCACAATCTGGCTGTACTCAGGAATGTGCATTCTCCAAAAACCGATGGCACCTAGAAAAGCTTGTGTCTCCTTTTTATTAGTAGGTGGGGACATAGCTGTAATCTTGTTAATAACATCAGTAGGAATCTGACGCCGTCCATCTTGCCATTTCACTCCCAGGAACTGAATCTCTCGAGCAGGTCCTTTAACTTTACTCTTCTTGATGGCGAAGCCGGCTTCCAGGAGAATTTGAATAATTTTTTCTCCTTTCTCAAACACTTCCGCTGCTGTGTTTCCCCATACGATGATATCATCAATATATTGTAGATGTTCCGGAGCTTCACCCTTTTCCAGTGCAGCCTGGATCAGTCCATGACAGATGGTAGGACTGTGCTTCCACCCCTGGGGTAGTCGGTTCCAGGTGTACTGCACGCCCCTCCAGGTGAAAGCAAATTGAGGCCTGCATTCTGCTGCCAAAGGAATGGAGAAAAATGCATTTGCAATGTCAATGGTGGCATACCACCTTGCTGCCTTGGACTCTAGCTCGTACTGGAGTTCCAGCATGTCTGGCACGGCAGCGCTCAGCGGTGGAGTCACTTCATTCAATGCCCGATAGTCCACAGTCAGTCTCCATTCCCCATCAGATTTACGCACAGGCCAAATGGGGCTGTTAAAGGGTGAGTGGGTTTTACTGACCACCCCTTGGCTTTCCAGCTCTCGGATCATCTTATGAATAGGAATCACGGCATCTCTCGTTGTTCTGTACTGCCGACGGTGCACTATTGAAGTGGCAATTGGTACTTGTTGTTCTTCTCCCTGCAGAAGTCCTACTGTAATTGGATTCTCAGATAGTCCAGGCAAGGTGTTCAATTGCCGGATGCGCTCTGCCATCACAGTTGCAATTCCAAATGCCCATCTTAGTCCCTTTGGGTCCTTAAAATATCCACTCCGAAGGTAATCTATGCCCAAAATACATGGGGCCTCTGGACCAGTCGCAATAAAATGTTTCTTCCAATCCTTTCCAGTTAAACTTACTTCCGCTTCCACCAGGGTGAAGTCCTGCGATCCACCTGTCACACCAGCAATTGAAACAGATTCTGCTCCTACGTGTCTTGATGGAAGTATCGTACACTGTGCACCTGTGTCCACTAAAGCTTTATATTTCCGTGGTTTCGAAGTGCCAGGCCATCGAATCCACACGGTCCAAAAAACACGGTTCTCCCTTGCCTCCCCCTGGCTAGAGGCAGGGCCCCTCTAAGCCTGTTGCTCCTTCTTTTCTGAGGCATACATCTTAGAAGTTCCCTCAAGAGGGTCAGACATGTCATTATCAGTATCACATTCGGCACTTTGGCTGCGAGAAACAGGAGCGGCTTTCTTTTTGGAAATTTTTTCTTCCTTCAAATCCCGCACTCGTTGTGCCAGAACAGCAGTAGGCTTCCCATCCCATCTTCTCATGTTCTCTCCAGAATCTCGCAAGAAGAACCACAACTCAGCTCGGGGAGTGTACCCTCTCTCCCAACTGGGGTAACGTCTGCGTTGGATATCAGGGTTTCTAATCTGTACAGCTGAAATTTGGAGGAGGTCCTCCTTAATCTCCTCCCTGAGTCTCCGATGATTTTTCTCTATTTTATCTTCTAAGTTTTGCAAGCGTGTTTCCACAGCTGCAATCCTAGCATGAGTCGGGCCATGTACTGCATCCGCATATGCACGAAGCTTCTTTGCCATATCGAGTACTGTCTCATACACCTCATCTCTCTTCATTATTGCTAGGGCAGACGCATATTCAGGTGGCCCAAGCCGCACGAGCTTTCTCCACATCACCGGTGTGCATGGTACCAGGTCTGGATTTCTAGTTGTTACATCATCCGAAAAAATAATTTCTGTTACTGCCATTTCCCTGAGGCGTTGGACCCCCTGCTCTATGGTTTTCCATCGGGTCTGCTGAACATATAAGTCATCTGCACACAGATATCTTTGTGCCACACTATCCAGGACCCGTTCCCAGAGACTTTGAGGGTTAGCCCCTCTCATCACGCCCTGGTCGATAACAGGATCATGAGACAGAGACCCCAAATGTCTCGCCTCAGAGCCATCCAAAACTGTGGCCTCACCTGCCGCATCCCAGAGACGAACCAGCCAGCTGATAATAGATTCATCAGGTCTCCGGGTGTAATCTTTTCTTAATCCACGAAGATCCTTCAGGGAAAAAGACTCATTATTGGTCTCTGCTCTCCCACCAGTTGTCTTGACTCCTAATTTTACATCAGGAGGTGTCGAGGGTCCCTCTCCAGCATCATCATCATCATCATCCTCCACCGGCCGATCGGTCTTCTTGGTGCGTTTCCCACTTCTTGTACTGGTAGCCACAGCCATTGGTTGGGGCTTATTCTCCAGTTTAGTTGCTGGGTTTTGGCCTAGGGTGTTGGCAACAACCTGCGTAACTGGGATAGGAGACAATTTATCTCCCTGTTCCCTCTCCTCTGTCTCCTGCTCTATAGTGCCTAGCAGGGTGCGATATGCATGTGCTAGGGCCCAGCTCACTGTAATAATCCTTTTCTCTTTAGAACCATCCTGGCACTTCCCTTTTAAGTAGCTTGCAACCTCGATTGGATCCTGAATCTTTTCAGTTGGGAATTCCCAGATTATGGGGTCAGAAAATTCCTTTAAAATCTGGCCCATTTTCTCCCATTTGCCATTCCACTCAAGATTCCTCCTGCCGAGCTTGACTCCTAAATCAGGAGTCTTCCCAGCCCCTTTAGAAATCTCAGCCTTCATTCTATATAGACTGTAAATGGTGCAACAAAGACTTACTAAATTAATTACCATAAAGATGATTTCCTTAATACTCAAGGAGATCAGGGAGATCTGAATGTTTTCTAATAAAGATGTAACTGATTCAGAGGAGAGGAAAGGAAATAAAGGCAGGAAATCTTCTTTGCCTGCTTCTCCTCTAATAAATAACACAAACCATGATTTATACATTCCTGAAGCAGATTCCAACATTCTCATAAATCTCCTGTAAGCCATTGCAACCAAGCCTAGCCCGATGAGCATTTTCGTCAATATTCCTTTCATACAAAAACTACGCATCAAAGACAACACCGGAGCTATCTCCGGATGAGTAAACAGACCCATTGACCACAAAGGCATCAAAACATCAAAGAAACCTAACGAGCCGACATACAAACAGGTCCCCACCACGAAAGACATTATGGATTTAAGAAACTTAGCCATGCCGACAGCTGAAACCAACATAGTATTAGATAAAAGTTTTTTCCACTTTTTTCTGGTGCTGATAATCTGAAGGTCGTGAGTTCCTCACACGGGGCACCAAAAAGTATGTCCAAGTTTAGGACAAATTTGGGGAAAAAAGAGCTCCAAAGGGCCCCCCCCCCCCCCTTTTCTTTTTTACAATTCCTTCCTTCAATGAGCTCAGAAAGAATTGTTCTTGTGGTGAAAATGGAAAAAAACTTTTTATTAACAAAAATACAAAAGAAACACTCCCCCAACCCAAACCCAGATGAGACGAACCCAGCCGGTCCTCGCCGGGGAGAGTGGCAGAGCCTCCCAAGCCGACCTCCAGCAGCGGCCCCCGAAGTCCAGATCCTCGTCCTCCGGAGTCGGTGCAAATCCCTGGAGCAGGGAGAAGGGAGAGAGGGGGAGGGGCAGCCGGGAGCAGGCCCAAAGCAAGCCCAAGACAAGCTAAAGCGAGCCCAAGACAAGCAAAAGCAAACCCAAGACAAGCCAACACGGGGGCACAGACAAAACAGCTGGGGGAAAAGGGAAAAAAACGGCCAAAGAAGCCAGGGGAGGGGGTCACAGCTGAGCAGACGGCAGAGAGCAAGACACAGCCCACAACCGAAGCGCAGCAAGAGAGAGAGAGCCGGAAAACACCAGCCTAGATAAAACCATCCGAGGGAGGGACCGGCAGCTGCACGGGGGAAGCAAGGAGAGGAGCCAGTCCAAACATCAGCCCATAACACTGGGAAAACTGTCCTGCTGCCATTCCTTGGCAGGGAGCAACTGCCAGAAACCCAACTGCCAGGTCTTATCTCCCCCACTCCAAAGGGACACAAAAACTTTAGAATCACAGCCTTTCCTATCTCCCCATCAGCTTTTGGATTCGGCTGCTTGGGTTCCTCATCACAAAAGGCCACAGCAAGTGGATTCACCCAGGGAGAGCCCAGATCTTCAGGCACAAATGCTGAAATCAAACTGTGAGATTATTTTAAAAAGCACCTTGTGAGTGAGGCCGAATTCTGCAGCTGGAGCTGTCCTGTGGACACCCAGAGCTCAATTGAACAGCACAGCTTGATTTTCAGGGCAGACAGTCTTAAACAGCTGCTGCATCCTATCCCCAACCTTGTTTGGCTTCACTCAAAGAAAGAGGGGAGTTCAACCAACACTGACCACTTGTCAAGAAATAGTTTTTACTTCGCCCTTCTACCTTTACAGAGAGGCTGTCTGGAAAATGCCCAGAACATCCTCCAAATCTGCAGCAAGAACAACAATAACAGACAGAGAATCAGTTTTCATGGTCCCTGTTCCTAGGATACTTGGCACTTTCGACCTGATTCTCACTTCATATCTAACCATGACAGGGCACTGCAGGAAGATACTTCAAAGGGTCACTAAACAGGATCTGTTTGAAAAGCAAGGGTAGAAACTCTTTCCGTACCTGATGGGTCACTGGCTAGGCTGGGCTGCTCTGAAGATTTGCAGCTGCTGCCCTCTCGAAGGGCCCTGCAGGCAGCTTCAGGGTCGATGCGAACCAGCGGAATGGTGAGCTTGCGCAGATTAAATTTGCGGATGAGCTCCCTTGATGGTTCCACTGGTGAAGCCCCAAAAAGTCCAGAGGAGGCACAGACTTTCTTGGCAGCTGGTGGGGAAGCCTCAGACTCCTGAGCACCTGCACGTCCCCTGGAAGGGCCTGGATGCAGCTCAGAATCCTCCCGTGAGGCAGCAGCAGCAGCAGCAGCAGCAGCAGCGAGGTTCTGGCCTGAGGGAGCTGTGCAGCAGTGAGGGAAGAAGAAAGGAAGCAAAGGGAAGGCTGGGTCACTATTGGGCTTTGCAAGGCCTTCGGCAGCAACTGCACTTCTGCCAGGGAAGAGAAAAACTCCCATCCTCCCAAGCAGAGTGAGAAAGAAGTAATGAAAGAAAAAAACATGTTCTGGGGCCATTGAACACAGTTCCTTGCCTGCTTAACTCTCCCCTATTGGTTCAACTGTCTTGGAAAACTGTCCTGCTGCCACTCCTTGGCAGGAAGCAACTGCCAGAAACCCAACTGCCAGGTCTCTTCCCTTCTATTCCAAAGGACCAGGAGGCTCCCTCCCGCTGGTCTGACCACGACCGAGCCCTCGGCTCACACGCACTCACGGAGAGCTCCCCGAGCATCCCAGGGCTGGGCACGGAGCAGCACCAGCCACGGCGCCGCTCCTGCCCCTGTGCCGGCCCCTGCCCACGGCCACAGCCCACGGCACCCTTGGCGCCCGCAGCTCGCAGCCCGTCTCACCGGCTCTGGGGGGCTGCCCGGCACAGCAGGCGGGCAGCGGCCGCTCCGTGTGCGGCTGCTGGAAGCGGCCGGGCTGCCGGCTGCGCACCTCCAGCCCCGCCGCCAGCCGCTGCCTGTTGGCCCTGGTCAGGCGCTGGATGCGGAGCAGCAGCTCGGGGCGGTCGCGCACGAAGTTGGCATTCGTGTAGTGGAGCCAGCCGCCGGCATCGCCTGGCACCTTGTGGAAGCCATAGAGGTTCAGCTGGCGCACGAAGCTGCCGAAGTGCGTGGCTTGGAAGGAGTCCGGGCCCGGCCCCGCCCCTTGGCCGCCCGCTCCGTGGGCGCCGCCCGGGCTGAGCAGCTCCCGCTCCAGCAGGGAGCGGTCGATGAGCAGCCCCTGGCCCCGGCTGTGCCAGCGCACGGAGCGGACGCGGGGGCTGTTCGCCAGGCGCCACAGCTTGGCGGGGAAGGCGCCGGCGTTGAGCGCGGCGGGCAGCGGCAGCTCCGCCATGGCGCCGATCGCCGAGTGCGGCCACAACACCCGCGGCGCGCGGCCTGAGGGGGGCGCTGCGCTCGGCCCCGCTCGCAGCCCCGCGCGGGCCTGGCTCGGGTGGGTCGCGAGCAGAGTTCCCGCTGGGTACGGACAAGGCCGGACGGGAGAGGGCAAAGGAAAAGAGACACTGCACACATTCTCTGGGCCCCTTTCCCAGCCAGCTGGCTGCTGCTGTCTCACTGCCTCTGCCTGTCTGCGGCAGATTTGGCACATTTCTCATTCTGTGGAGATGGAAGCAGCAGCAGGAAGGGGCAGCAATTCTGTCAGCATTTCCATCAGAGCTGAAGTCCTGCCGCCTGGAAGGATGTTGCTTTTCCCGAGAGATTAATGGTTTACAATGACAGTGAACTCACACTGCTGTCTTCACCAAGGGGTTTTGCATTTTTCCTTCCTTTTATTCTCTTTCTTTTTACAATCAGGGGAGAGTTAGAATGTAAAATCTCCCTCCCCCCCCACCACAGCCAAGTCTTTTCAATATAATCCAACAAAGTTGATCTTGCAATGAATGACCTGCTTAGTGTCACTTATTTTTTTTTATTTAAACAGTGGTTTGAACAGGAAAGTTTTCAGAGCAGGAAAAAATAGACCTATTTCTTCCATCTATTTTAATTCATGCCAGTTTTTTATTTCTTTATATGGTTAAACCATGAGGGCTCAAGTGGTGGAATATTTATGTATTTGGTGGTATGGCAGGAGCTCATCCCACACAGTGGATATTTTCCTTACATCCAACCTGTCTTTAGTTCTGGCTGACTCTGCCTTCTCTTGCCTCCTCCCAGGTCCTTTGTGAGGAGCCCAGCCCTGTCCCTGCAGCTGCTGCCCTGTGGGTGACATGCTGGCACAGGGATTGTTGCTCTCATCACATCCTGGAGCATCTTTTGGAGTGAGTGTTTTTCAAGGTGCCCTGTCATCTTTTCCTCTGTGTGCTGGCTTTCTCACAAAAATTGAAACCCACTACCCAGAAAATCTTTTCCCATTTCATCTTACACAGCTTCAGACAGAGCCTGAATTAGGAATGCTCCTCCTCGCTGGGATGGTGTTTGTCTTTCTTTAAACACAGTGTAACAAAAATTGTCCCAGCAACTGAATTACAACGAAATTTCTAATGAGGAGGCCAAAAGGAGAAGACAGGAGTTCAGAAGAGAAGGGACATCTCTCTTCATGTTGCATGGCCCTTATTTCCCTCATGTCCATTTATGTGCTGCTTCATCCAGAAAAGCCTCTTTCTTCAGGCCTCCTTTGCACTCTCTATGGGTCATTGCAGTCAGTTGTTTTCGTTGGCTGCTCAGGAAAATTTTCACTAAATAGAACCCCACATGTCACACCGTTTTGTAGCCTAGTGAGGTCAAACATTCACAGTCCAAATTATATTTTAATCAATAATGACCAACATTAAAAAATGCAAGTGGTTCTAAGTAGTGCTTAGTGAATGCATACCTGAAAGTGTGTCCCCTCACTACTTCAAAACAAACTAAGCAAAGAAAATAAATAATTTAAATTGTGGATTGATACAGAGTGCTGATAAGAGAACTAACCTGGAAAATTCTGAAATTTATTAATAGCCTACCATGGAGGATATTCAGGTGCATGCTGTGTACAGGACAATTCTACTGCTCCACTCTTTTGAGCAGTTCTCAGAAATATTCCTAATAAAGAAGACATTGGTAATTCTGTGCAGATAACAGAACTGAGATCTGCAGATGCACACGTGCAAGTTCTCTGTAATACAAGGAAACATACTGGAATTTGTGAACAGGTGCTATTCCACCATTACTTGAAATTGCACTGCAGCATAACACCACCACAAATCCCAGCTATTCATCTTTGAGCATCACTGAACATTAACATTTCCCAAATATCTTTTTCAAGAGCACCTGTGCTCTCTAATTTTATGGTAACACAATGAAGAATATGACAGATTTAGTTTCATGCATCTTCCTAAATTCTCATTTATTATCTGTAGTAATTAGACTACTGTTTACTTGCTCTATTTTTGTAGAGGATGTAACTGCAAAGTGAATTTAAAGCACCCTTGTCTTATCATTCTGCTGAAACCCAAACAGGCTTTCCTTTGCTAAAAATAGCTGAAATTGTTCTTTATGTAGCAAATTCAATCAAACTATGCAAACATAAACACCAGATTAAAATTTCTACATGTGCAAGAATACATATGTAAAATAAGCCTATGTAAATGGAAGTTATATCTTGTCAGTAAAAGGCAATACAAGATTTCAGTCTTACCACCTGCAACACTCTATTCCAGAAGAGCAACCAGTGAAAGTGCTGAAATATTTGCTCTCTGTGATCATCTGTAACCAGGCAGGTGTTCTCACAGCTGTCCACAGCATCTGTCTCAGTTTAATCATTTGATTGATATTTCAAGAGGAGAAAAATATCTCTTGAAAAAGATCTGTATTTTGAGTGTATACCAAGCTAGAAAAGCTTGTGCCTTCAAAAACCACAACAAAATTACACTTGATATAGCCCAGCTGGAAAATTTACCATGTCTCATTAGATCTCTACTGCTCTGTAGGAAGATGCTGCTACATTGCATCAGGAGTCTTCTGACTTTACTAGGGAAGAGAAATGCTCTATTGCTACTGAAATTCACTTTCTTTGAAGTCAGCTGGGTTAACAATAGAAATATTTTCCCACAGCCAGTGCTGCTGCTAACAATGCATTAATGTGTGATCTGCACACATATTATGGGTTTGGAGGAGAGCTTGGTGCTGTGGGAAAGCTGGTGAGAACACATTTGGGGTTTGCTCCTGAAAAGTCCTAAGCACAGCCACAGCAATTTCAGTGGAAGTTGAGAAGGCTCACAGCCTTTACAAAAAGGAAGGGCTTCCTGTAAGGCTTTCCTTGCCTCTATTTGTTTAATCCCCAAATGCAGCATTTTTCTATGACATTTCTCTTCTGACATTAATTCTCCATCCTGGCACTTGCTTTAAGGAAAATGTTGGTGTAGTATGACAGGACTGGAGTCCTGAGTTCAAATCTCATGGCACTATGGATGGGTCACTTTCTCTTCACAAAATTATACCACAGTCATTTTAGAATTAATCTGATAGTGAGTTGCTGAGTCCATGGACATCCTTTGCATGGATATATCAAGAGAACTGGGTCTTAAACCCTTTATTGATCTCCTGTAGGCATGCATATGCTGTTGGATGTATTCAAGAGCATGGAAATACCATTGCTAAATTGCTTTCAAGGCACTTTATTGCAGCAATTATACTGGAGCCTATAATACCCAGATAAAAGGAAAAGTAGAATAACCTCTAAATGGCCAAGGAAAGAATTACATTCATTACTGAGTGCTCTATGCAGCTCACTTAGAAATATGACAGGAGTTGCCACAGAGCACACCAAGACCTTCTTGAATTACTGTTCTTTCCAAGGACTTTGCAATAAACACATGATTAATCCCTCCTGTTGGAATTATAAAGTTTTAATTTGTTGCTTTTCTTAGTCAAATATAAAACTGGGGCAACTTGAGAAATAACAGGGTTTGCATGTAGCAAAAACTGTATCTACTTTTGATGTCTTGTAATTATTTAATGGTTCACTTGTGTGGAATATTTTCTTTGCTACAGACCTGAAAAAAAAGCACTTAGATATCAATATTTTTATAATATGTGTTTTTAAGGCAGGATAATTCTATTATGCTTTTTTGCCTGGCAGTAACAAAGCATCCTTCAAATCTCATTTCTGAATATAAACTGAACCATGATTTTCAGGGTCTTCTATTACTGTCCAGTAATATAGTGCACAAAAGTTCTTATTCAGGAAATGCTTCTAAGTACACAAAATGAATTTCAAAGTATTTTTCCCCAATATACCTTATACTATATAGTACAGGTGCACAATCCAAACTGCAGCCCCCGCCCGGACAGAGCAAAAATCCCAGAGGTGGATTTTTGAGGTGATTCCCCAAATTCTGGGAGATTGAGGCCAAATGCCCCATTTTGGCTAAAACCACCTTATCACACGTGTATTTTGGGGGCTCCCTTCACCATTTTTGAGGTGAAATTCCCCATTTTTTCCCCAAATCCCCTTTTTAAAATAAATTTATTTTTATTTTTTAGTGTTCCTTCCTCCCCTATTTTCCAAAACCTCCCCAGAAAATTCCGAATTAATTCCCAAAAACTCCACACAGATACAGGGGAAGGTTCTGGTGGGGGTTAATGATTTAGAGGGATGAGGAATGTCCCCAAAATTTTTGGGCTCTTCCCGCTGAGTCCTGGGTGTCCCTGGGGGGTCCCCAGGGGTCTCGGTGCCCTCCAGCATCTCCTTGTAGCAGCACTTAAAAAACTGACCCAGGGAGGGAAATCCTGGGGGGAAGAACTGAAACAAAAAAAAGCTAAAAATTAAAAAATCTCTCCCCCCATCCAAGAAAGGAAATAAAACCTTAAAAAACTGGAAAAAAGTCCCACCAAAACTATACAAAACAAAAAAAACCCAAAACACAAAAACAAGGAAAAAAACCAAAGAAACCACACCAACCCAAAAAAAGCCCACAAAATCTCCAAATCTCCCCCCAAAAAACACCAGAAAATTCATAAAAACCGCCTCAAAACCAACCCCCCTCCAAAAATCCTGGAAAAATACCCAAAATACTAAAAACATAAAAAAGCACTTTTAAAATCCCTGAAGAATGCCATGAAAAAAACTTAAAAACATTCCACAAAAGCCCAAAATTCCACTTTAAACACACCCGAAAACCAAAGCCCCCCAAAGGCTCCCAAAAAATATTACAAATCCTTGAAAAAAACCCTCAAAAATACCCACAAAATAGAAATAAAATCCTTTAAAGTCCCAAAAACCATAAAAAAATTGAACAAAAACTTGAAAATATCCATAAAAAAACACCCCAAACCCACCTTATTAAGACAGTTAGAGAGTAGGATTGGCTGTAGGAGGACGCAGAGGAAGACAGAAGGAAAAGAAGGGAAGAAAGGATGGGGAGAGAATTATAGAAAAGAAAAAGCAACATAAACAAAAAGTCAAAGACAGCCCGTACCTTCCGCCAGCAGTGTCGAGGAGCAAATGGCGCCGCTGGACTCTCCCCGCCGTTTAAATCCCCTCAGCCCCGCCCCGCGCATGCGCTCTGGGTCCCCGCGCACCCGTGCAGGCCCCGCCCCGGGGCCCCGCCCCGCCCGCGCGCTTTAATGGCGGCCGAGCCGCTCCCGCCCCGCTCCATCCGGGAATGCTCCTCCCGGGATGGGGCGGGATCCTCGCCCGGAGCGCTGCGCCGAGTCCAGCCCAGGGACTGCTCCCAGTGCTGCGTGGAGCCCGAGGTGCTCAGGTGGTACCAGGGGCCGGTTCTGGGTTTTGGCGGTGTCCGCTGGGGGTTCGGAGCGGTGCCGCCTCTCCCCGGGCCGGCAGGGTGCGGATCGCGGGATCGGGACCGGGATCGGGACCGGGATCGCCGCGGGCAGCAGGAGCCGCCCCGGGACGGGCGCTGGGGCCGAGCCCGGCGCTGCCGCTCCTGCTCCGGCCGCAGCGTCCATGGGACTCCGGGCACGATCCCGCTGCGGCCGCGGGGAGCCGGGGCTCTGCCGGGAACCGCGCCCGGAGAACGGCGGCGGAATCTCCTCGTGCAGGCGCTGGATCGTGGCTGGAACCGGCCGGGGCACGGGGAGCGCCGTGCCAACCCTGGGAGCCCCAAATCCCGCCGCTCCCGGTGCCCCCATCCCGCGGGGGTGCAAAGTCCCCGCAATCCTCAGCGGAGAGCAGCGCCCGGCTCCCCCTTCCCCGTGTCCGCACAGCCCCGGGGCTCCTGCCCGCCGCACCCCTGCGGAACGAGCGGGGCTGGATCACGGGAGGAGCCGCTCAGCCGGGGCCGGGCACGGTTCCACTCGGGCTGCTTCTCCAACACCTGCCAGGTGAGATGCTCCCCCTCCCCCTTGCTCTGCAACTCAAAAATGCTCTGCAATGGTAAAATCTCTTCTCTTAAAATTCAGCTGAAAATTTTCCTATTTATTTCCAGATTACAGACTATATTTGGGTTGAGAGGGATCCTAAAAATGTGACTCTCAAGTACATGGTACATTTGAGAATTGAGCTCACAACCTTAGCATTACCAGGACCCTGCTCCAACCGACTGAGCTGCTCTATGGGTTATGAGCATGAACCTCCCAAGGATGGGAATTCTTGGCACCAGCAAGGGAACTGCAGCTCCTCTTCTGCTAAAGCTGCTTTACACACCAACCCCTGCCATGGCTGTAGGGTAGAACAGGCTAGTAACCAACATGACAGCACCAAACTCTTCCCATAACCCTGATTTTCCTGCCCTTTCCAGGATTTCCCCAGCACCTGTAAATTTGCTCTTGCAATGTCCCTTTACATGGAGAAATGAGCACAACACGTCCTGAGGCTTCCCTTGCTGCATGACCAAAGTTCCTCTGGAGAGTGGCAGAGGGCATTTCCTGCAGGTGAGCGTTGTCAAAATGATGGCAGCTGCTGAAGCTGGGGCTGCTTTTGTGGCCCAGAGCTGCACAGAGGCCTCAGTGTCTCCTGCTCGTTGCCAGCAATGTTCCTTGGTGTTTGTGTGTGTCCCAGCTGCAGGGAATGTGGGGCAGGAGGAGGCTAGGAGCCCCTGAAAGGGACCCAGCAGCTCTTGTCCTTGGGCTCTGCAGGGGAGGGGCTGTGCCCAGCACATGTCCCGGGGATGGCGCTGGGGTGACCGGCCAGCGCTGGCACGGACACGGCTCAAGGGCTGCCCGTGGCTCCTGGGCCAGGGGCTGCTCTGAACAGGCACCTGGAGATGCTTCAGCCTGGATACAGGCCACTGACAGCCCAAAAGCACCCCAAGGAACAGCTGGCATTTCCTGGTGATGGCAGCACGGGCTGCTTGCAGAGGGGCTCAGACAGCAATTCCTTGTTCCAGCCTCCCAGTGCTCCCATGAAGCTGCCAGGTATGTCCCAGCCACCCAAAATCCCTTCCCTTCCAGCCTGAGTCCATCATCCAGCAGCAGCATTAAAGCCAAGGCCATCTTCCCTCACAGATACTTAATCCCAGCATTAGCCTGCAGAGATGCCTTAACATCAAAGGTTTGGGTGGGATAAAGTTTTGTTTGGAGAAAGGTGGAAGTTTCCAGGGAGCCAGCTGGAAGTGCAGAAGGGATGGAAAGCTTTCACAGGTGGGCCCCACTGGAGGCAGGGATGTGCATCCTTTCCTGAGGGAAAAGAACTCACAGTGGCCACTGCTGAAGCTCTGAAAGGAGCTGATGTCCTCCCATGGGCATGGGGGCTGCTCTGGCACGGGCTGGGAGCGCCTCTGGCCCTGCCTTCTCCTGCTTGAACACATCACCTGGAGCCTGAGCTCAGGGGGGCTAAATGAGGTGAATTCCAGACAACTCTGTCAAGTGCCCCTCAGGGACATGGGTGGGGCTGGGGAATGAAGGTTTAAATAGCAAATTCTTTGGAATATATGCCTGTCCTGATGCTGCTGAGCTTCCTTGGAAGCTCTGCTGGTTCCTGGCACAGCTGGCATTCAAGCAGCAGCTCTGCATGGGAATATCCACCCTCCATGAGGCACTGTGAGTTTAGGGCAGTGGGAATTGACCAGGGAATTTGGGGCTATGGGATAATTCATGGGAACTAGCAAAGCTGACAGTGAAACCCAAATCTGGGCACCGCACAGAGAACAATCTTTGTGCTGCCCTGTCAGCTCAAGGCCCTGGGCTGGGAAGCTTTGGGAGTCAAAAATATGGAATTATACAAATCCCTGACTCCAGGCTGTGGTCATCCAGAGAGATAATCCAAGTCCCAAACAATTCTTCCACAATCCAATCTGATGAAAAGTACCCTGTGCCTGCCTGGAGCTCTGACTTTGCTTTTCCTACCAGCTCCTGAGCAGTGTCAGGGCCACCACGAGAGCTTTAAAATCCAGATAAACCCCAAATCCCACCCAGTGACTAATCCAAGTGAAGAACTGCATTGTTGTCTTTGGGATCTCTTTGTGTTCTCGGACGGTTCTTAGGGACAAACCCCAGGGCCCAGTATAAGCTGATGGTTACAGTAACAATTTATTACACACAGAGAGGGCGTGGGTATTGAGAAATCCTACCGAGGGCTGCCTGCTACAGCCCAAAGTAGGACAGGAATTGGGAATGGGATATTGGGATAGAAAAAGGATAATATAATGAAGGGAGGGAGGAAGAAAGAAATGAAAAGCAGAGGGTAAGCATGAGGAGGAGAGAAAGGAGGGTGAGGGGTTACGAGAGAGAGAGGGGGAGGGGGAGTGAGGAGTGAGGAAAGAGAAGGGAAATGAGGGAAGTAAGTAAGGTAAGAGAGGGAAAGAAGTACGAGAGGTAAGAAAGGTAAGAGAGAGAGAAGAAAGAGTGTGATTTCTCGTTTACAACACTTCAAATTTCTTTCTACTATGAATATTTAAATTTCCGCTAACCAGTCTAATACAAAATACAAATTCTGTAGCATTTACATACAGCCTATAGGAGTTTTTGTATTACCATAGTGTGTTGTACTTTAGCCTTTAACAAGGACTTTGACCCGTTTGTAGCAGGAGTCATTGTTCCATCAAGGAGGGGATTACCTAGCAGGCCACTCCATTGTCTTCTAGTTACTGAGTAACTAAAGCTTGGTGTCTCGAAAGTGGCTATCATTTCAACATCATTTTCAGAATTTATGCTTTCATATTTGTGGGGTTTCACCATTTCATTCCTCCCAACATCTCCCCCGTTTTGTTCAACAACTAATACATTAGAAATTGCTTTGGTTATCATCTGTCGTGTACAATGTAGTGTGCAGGGTACAAACACTATAACTACAATTATTACTATTAGAATAAACAAACCTATTTTACAGAGTTCCTTTAGCCAAGAGGTAAGTTTTCAACCATCAAATAAACTGTCTAACCAGGTAGGGGTATTTGTAGTGATTTGGTCAGCCAAATTCTTTAGATTTTGCAACTGTTTATGAATAACAACAGAATGGTCCGATAAATTCATGCAACACAATCCCTGAAAATCCTCACAGCCATGTCCATGAGCTAGTAAAAGGAAATCTAGAGCAGCTCTGTTTTGTAAAGTGGCCTGTTTAACTGCTTCTTCATCTGTCAGTAAATCACTGATTGCAATTGAAGTGGCATTGACTTCTTTGCTGAGCCAACATCCCAATTTGTTTAATTGTTTCAGGGCAACTGAAGAACTTAGCTGAGGTAAAGAGATGCTTGTGATAATTGATAGTCCAGAATTCCATGGATGGAAGTCACTATCACAGTTGCTTTCATAGTGATATCCTGTGGAGGATCTAATTTTTCTATTTTTCTTTTTGACCACCTCTTTAACACGGTGCAATTATTGTGAGCTGTCCTAGGGCACAAGGGCCACCCTCTATATGTGCGGGTAAGCCCTGCCAGGCTCTGTCTCCGCAAATGAGCCAAATCCCTTTGGGAAATCATATTGGAAGTTTGCTTAATTGACTTGCATGCGGCTCAGAGTATTTGAGAAGTTTAGTTGGATTACACCAAAAAGTCACATTGCTATAAGCTGTGTGATATGGGGTAACATTTAAATGAGGACTGTCTCCTTCCATGAGATCAAAGATGTAACAGCTGTCCATAGTTACTGAACCTAAGATTTCCAGCTCTTGGAGATCAGATTTGTCAACTTTAGAATTGTCAATATAAGTTTGATATTTTTGGCTGGGATCTGAAAGAGCATGAGGATCATTGTATGGCCAGTACCTCTCAAGAGTAACATTATCAAAACCTTTTGGGAAAGGTACTCCAAATAAAAAGGTTGAAAAGGGTTTTTCAGGACTTGTGTTAGATAGGGAAATGGTATCAGAGCCGGAAGATTTGGCTAAATTAACCCAAATATTTGTCTTTGGTTGACTTTCCAGGTAAAGCTTGACTACAAAAACTTAAAAAAAAAGAAAAATAACATGCATTCACACAATCGATACAACTCCATTCTTTTCCTGAGCTGTTTCTCTTGGTCGCTTTCTCCTGATGATTCTGCACAGTTCAGGTCTGGGTGTTTGCTTCCTGGCTTCTCGCAGGATCATTGGCTGCTGTGGAGGCTTCAGCAGGTTTTGATGCACAGTGGGGCTTCACATTCTTTGCTGGCACCCACTTGAGTCCTGCATCTGTGGAAACACACACAAACCCCTTTCCCCATGTTATGAGGTTGTATGGTCCCTCTATTTGTCCTGTTTCTAAGTTTTTAACCAAAACTGGGGGGTTTTCTTTCAATTTTGCTTTTTTGTTATTCAAAAAGTGTCTATAAATAGGAGGATCTGGCTCTTCAGCTGAGCTGTTCAGAAAATTGTAGACATACAACGCTTAATTCAACCTTCTTTGAGGTGAGGCCTGAGCATCTCCCCCTTTCTGTTGATCTAAAATGCGTTTTAGAGTTTGATGTGTTCTTTCTATTATTCCCTGACCTGTGGGGGAGTGGGGTATGCCAAATATATGGCAAATACTCCAATTATTTAGAAATGCAGCTAATTCTTGTGAGGTATAGGAAGGTCCATTATCTGTCTTAACTTCTTGGGGAATACCTAGATAAGAGAAGGCTTGTGAGAAATGGTGGCAAACGTGCTTAGCTGTTTCCCCTCTATGTACAGAAGCAAAAACTGCGTTAGAAAATGTATCAACAGAGACATGGATGTTTTTAAGCTTCCCAAAAGTGGGATACTTGGTAACATCTATTTCCCATTTCTGCAAGCTCTCCAACCCTCTTGGGTTGGTGGCTCCTGTAGCAGGAAGTGGCAGAACTAGCTGGCAGTCAGGGCAAGCTCGTACAATATTTTGTGCTTGCTCTAAGGTAATGTGAAAATCTTGTTTAATTGCCCTTGCATTTTGGTGAAAGAATGCATGGCTCAATTTTGCTTGTCCAATAGTGTTAGGCAGAGTCATTGCAGCAAGCACTGAGGTATCTTCCTCATCAGAGACAGCTGATGCCAATGCATCTGCTCGAGCATTTCCCTCTGCCATAAATCCTGGGAGGCCTGAATGGGCCCTTACGTGGGAAATAAAATAAGGATTAGTTCTGTGAGATAGGATTTGGTAAAGACAGGTAAGCCAAAGACATAACTTATCATTGTTCACATCCTTTAGAACTGATCCCTCAATTCTCTTGACAGTATTAGCAACATATGCTGAGTCAGTTATCAAGTTGAGAGGTTCTGGAAAGAGCTGAAAAGCCCTTACAACCGCTGCTGATTCTACAATCTGAGGAGAACCTTCAACCTTTTCAACATCTTGTTCCCAAGCTTTTGTTTCCATATTTTGCCATATAACTACTGAATTGTGCGTTTGCCCTGATCCATCAGTAAAGACAGTAATTGCTTCTAAAGGTTCTTCACTGATCAGAGGTTTTTCTTTGTAGCATAATTTAGCTTTGATCATTTTGTGTGCCGGATAGTGAATGGAGCAAACGCCTGGAAAATCAAGCAAGGCATACAGCAAGTCTTCTGATTTTTGCATTGCCCACTCAAAATAAGTTTTCTTCATAGGCAAATAGATAATTGCAAATTCACAGCCTGATATTGAAAGAAGCCTTGCTCTACCTTTGATGATGATCTGAGACATCATTTCTAAAGGTGTGAGGATTGTCTTTGGTGACCTGTAAGAAATGAAAACCCATTCAATCATTAACAAGAGATCTTTTTGAGAGGGATCCCATTGAAAGATGAGACCACACAGTCTCAGCTCTTGTCCTAAAATTGCAAGGAAAAAGGGTTTATCTGGCATACAGCGATGTGCCTGCCTGGTTCTCAGGGCTTCTGTTTGAGCTGCCAGTGCAGCGGTTTGTGATGTCTGTGCATTAAGAACCCTTTCAAGCTGTTCTGCGAGGGATTTTCCCAATTCATTTGCTTGGATAGAAGCCAAGTGCTGCGGACTTCTGATTTTATTGCAGGCATCTATCATTTCGGGCACTGTTGGTTTGTCCTTCACCATGGCTTTGATGGCCCTTTTACATTCTGTATTGGCATTATTTTCAATGATGTCTCTAATCATTATCGGGTGAGCAATGTCATCAGCACACTGCCTTTCAGAAGCCTGGATTACCCTGTCTACAAATGTGGTGAAAGGTTCAGCTGGGTCTTGGGTAATCAGGTTGTAGGACTTTTCACAGACTCCTGCAGGCTGAACCTGCAGAAATGCCTTGCGTGCCATTTTCTTAATATCATCTAAGGCTGCTCTGGGAAGATTCACCTGATCTTCATTTTTGTCATCGGGATGGTCACCAGATAACTTAGATATGGTCAGAGCACGCAGCTCTACATCCGTACTATCTCTGTAAGTTGCTAATATTTCTGTGAGCATCATTTTCCACTTCAATTCCCATAGGAGATATTGTGAGTCAGTAAGCGTGACCATCGCGAGGTTTTTACAATCATTCGGTGTAAGTGTATGTCCATCCAATGTACTTTTTAGCACCTGTTTGAAATAGGGTGATGTGATGCCATTATCCCTTAATGCTTTCCTTAATTCCTTAATCTCATGAGACGGAATGGGAGACCACCTCCTGGGACCACCGGGCTGGGGATTAAAGATGACAGGTAGTGCCATCACATTAAGGCATTCATCTTTACAAATGTCCCATCTAATTTTTTGCCAGTCCATCAATACGGAAGCATCTTAATATTTTTGTGGTTTTAAATCTGGCGGGGTTTGAGGATGCAGCGTCGCAGTTTGAAGCTGAGATGTCTTTTGCACGATAGGCAAAGTATTTGCAGGTGTAAAATAGTTCCTTGTTTGTTCCATTATTAACGGGGGCACTGTGGCGTCACCTCCCCCTCTGTCCTGTAGAAATGCGTCTGAACTGGGTGGATTCGGCGGTAGGTGCGGTGGTACTGCTGGAGGCTCTCGGTGTACCGGGATGGTGACTGCGGAGGCGTCATTGAAACGCTGGGATATGCGCCACATTTAGGTCCGGCGTAGGGAAAGCTGCAGAGGGATACGTTTGAGGACAGGCACTGGGACCCAGGAGCGGCATGGAGGGCGCAGGCGGCGCTGGCGAGCTCCGTGCATGTGCTGCGGTCGTGTCCGGAGCGGCGGAGGTCATCATGGCGGGCGGCTGCATGGCGGGCTGCGGGCGGCCGGCTCCGGCCAGTTGTAGGGAGGGTGGAGCAGTGCTGGCATGGGCGGGCAGTGGAGCTGTGTTCGGGGGACCAGCAGCGGGAGTCGGGAGCGGGGCGGACTGCTCTGGACCGAGAGGGGCCAGGAAGGGCAGAGACGCGCTGGCGGGCACGGACTGCGGCGCTGTCTGCGAGAGAGCCGTGTCCGCAGCGGGAGACAGAGACGGGGCTGCAGCGGGGGCCGGATCAGAGACTCATCGGGTGGCGTGGGAGCTGCACACGCAGTCATGGCCAGGGCCATATGCGGTACAGGCGCCCCGGCGGATCCGGCGGCGGTGACCGGGGCTGCGCCGCCGCTAGCGACACGGAATAGCCGCCGAGCAGCGGCTCGGCTCGGCCGCGGCCACGCTCCGGACGGGACGGTGCGAGCGGCGGCTCCACGGCCAGCGCGGCTGCGGGGCCATGGCCAAGCGGAAACGCTTTGCCGCAGGCGAGCTCCGGCGGCTGGTTCACTGTCCGACAGGCTCCCCCCGGTTCGGGAAAGGGGACCGTCCCCGGGGGCGCCTGCACGGAGTGAAACGGCGCGGTCTGGCTGGCCGGGGCTGGGGATTGCAGCAGGGGTGTGTTTATCAAACATGCACATGTTCAGTCTTTAAACATTCAACTTTTTGTTTAATTATTAACTATTCCTTTGGGTTTGAGAGGAATGTCGGATTTGTTTTTGCAAACGAGCTGTGGATCTGCTGGTAGATAAGGCTAGCACTGAGAGATAAAAGAAACAATGGGATGTATTCCACTGATTGATGAATGCAAAAATATATTTGCCTTTACAAACTGTAGGTTTGCTGATAAATGAAATTGGATATTGGAAGATGAAAGAAGCAATGGGGAAAAACTATTAATTCTATAAGAATTAAAAATTAAAAGGGAGGGTTATACATTAGAGGGGAGTCTCAGGTATCAGGCGTTCTGGGAAGCCCGTGCCTCTCAAATACCTCAGCCAATGGAGAAAGAGAGAGGGAAATGCGGCTGGGAAATTAGGATAAAAGGAGGCTGCGTCCTCCAAAAATTTGAGAGATCCCAGGGGAATGCCCGTGGCCTCTCCCTTTATTCGAATAAAGCAAAAGGGTTCCTCTGTCTCCTTCTTGGACAGAAACCTCTGGTGTTTGTATGTTGCATTTTGGCTATAGGAGCAGCAGAAAGGATAATGCAACATAGTTCTTCGTGCAATGGACAAACAGAAAGAGAGCTTTATTTAAAGAAACACTAGAATTATGTGGGGTAGTTCATGCAAAACAGGATAGAAAAGACTTATTGGTCCAAGAAGGCAACAGCTCTTTGAAAACATGCTTTCTGCAAAACATCATGTAGCACACTTCTCCAGCAGGTGTTTAATTGTTGCTATAATTTCTTGTTCTTGCCTGAGAAACCCAAGGTTTCAAGCCTGCTTTTTCCCTAGTTCCCAGCAGTATCCAATGACATGTCCCCCTTTCTGAAATATATTTAAAAAAAAATTAAAAAAATGTATTTGTGCTCCCCAGCAGGGCCCTTTGCTAGGGAGGACAAAGACATGCAGGAGACCTGAGGATACTAGCCTAGGAAGGTTCCAAATTTGTTGACCTTCCTTGCAAAAAATTCACCACCAAAGCACTATTTCTAATACTATAGTAAAATCTGCCACTGTTCCCCAGAACTAAAATCCATCACCATTCTAAATAAATTACAAAAAATCTGGCAAAAACTTCTCATGGAGTTTTAGCAGTTAACTAAAATCCATCTCTAATACAATTTACTAGAACCAAAACTCATTATTATCTTAATACATTGTAAAACTCTGGCTAAAAATCTTAACAAAAGGTAATACGATTCCCCAGAACTAAAATCAATACAATTCACCGGGACCAAAATCTAAAATTGTCCATTGGTTCAATGCCATTATTACAATTTTCCAACAATTCTTTCCCAGAAATTAGATCGAGCTTAGAAACATTTGCTCGAGGACTCTGACTACCGCCCCCCTCCACATAAATGCCATTGTTCCTGGGAGCCCCGGGGATTTCCATGTGCCCCATCGAGCCCCCTTCACCCTGCTGCAATGCCTGAGGCTTGGCTGCTTTACGGACAGGGACATTTCTGGCTGGAGGATGGCAGCAGCAGCATGAGAGGCAGCGGGGGCAGCGCCATCTCCGGCCAAGCGGAGGAGGAGGTCACCACTTGCGGGTTGACGAGCTGCGGTGCTGAGGGGAAAGCAGAGGAAAACACAGCCCTGCTGAGGCAGAGGAGGGCAACCAAGACCCCGCCCCGATGGGCGGTGGGTCAAGCTCTGGCATTAGAGGCGAGGGAAGACCTAGCACCACCTCTTTATCTGGAGTGGGTGGCAGCCACGGCTCCCGCGGCTCTGCCTGAGCAGGCGGGCCCAGCTCGTAATCAGTGAAGAAGGAGCGGCCGGGCCACCCGCAGGCCGCGACTGTCGCCATTCCACGCCCGCCGCAGACGCAGACACTATCGCCATGGGCTGCTCCGCACAGGCTGCCAGTAAAGCTTCTATTGCGATTTGCTGCACATGGAACCACCGCCATCGGCAGATTTTTAGGAAAAGTTACAGAGGATAGAACCCCCGGTGCAGTCTGATTCTGCCAAAGCACCTCTCCATATTGAGAGTGCAGCTTCCCCTTTTTTTAGATTGTTGAGTCCCCATTTTAAAGAAAGCTCTGATCCTCCTAGCAGCTAGCCAGGAGTTCACCGCTCCAAATTGAGCCTATTGGCTCCAGAGCTTACTGCTCATACTGCCTCTCTCAGTGAGGGAGGAAGCAGCTGACATTGTCCCTGGATCTCCCGTCCTGCTGCACTCAGGGGAGCTTCCGCCATGTCCCCACATGGCTCCGACCTGCTGATTCCCAGCGCTGGTTTTGGCCCCAGGATTTCAGTCCTGGTCTCTGGCGAACTCAGTCTGCTCTCGGCACAGCTCTGGTTAGAAAAACCACAGACCTGGTTGTTGACGGCCCTGGTAGGTCTGTCCCAGTGTCAGCAGTCTGTCAGCTCCGAGTTTATCCTGGTACTGTCCCGTTGGTGACAATCGCTTAAGGTCATCTCCATTCACTTGAGCAGATATCACGGTGGAACCTCCAAATGTTGCATTGTGATTATAGGGGCGGCAGAAAGGATAATGCAACATAGTTCTGCGTGCAATGGACAAACAGAAAGAGAGCTTTATTTAAAGAAACACTACAGTTATATAGGGTAGTTCATGCAATACAAAATAGAAAAGGTTCATTGGTCCAAGAAGGCAACACCTCTTTAAAAACATGCTTTCTGCAAAACATCACGTCTCCAGCAGGTGTTTAATCATTGTTATAATTTCTTGTCCTTGAACAGCCTGAGAAACGCAAGGCTTCAAGGCTGTTTTTTTCCCTAGTTCGCAGCAGTATCCAACAACATTTATGTATTAATTTTCCTGACACATACAACTGAAAAGGAGACAGCTTTATTTGAACAAAGGGAGAGTGTCCACTAGTGCACACCTCCAAAGGCTTTTCTCTCTTGGGGTTTTGGAGGGTGCAGCCTCCTTTTATCTAAACTACCAGCTGCATGTTGCCCTCTTCCTTCCCCCAGTGGCTGAGGTACTAGGAAGGTACAGCCTTCCCAAATCGCCTACCATGTATCCCCACTGAATCTACTGTTTTATCCCAAAGTTTAGCCTTGTGCAGAGCCCCTTGTCTGTTTCAGGAGCCGAGACATCTGAGCTCTGTAACAAACCTGCTGCCCAAAGTCAGTATGACCCATTTCAAAGATGGGTGCTAGTGTCTTTACAAATAATTCAATGAGTGAAGGTATGGCTGCTAACATCATTCCTCTTATTAATTTGTGCCTTCTGGACTGCCAAACAAGCAAAATATAGGTGACTGCAAAAGGCTGCATGGGAGCCAGGCAGTCAAAAATCCTGAACATATGGAAGAAAATCAGTCATCTACTTTTGCTGGGAGCAGATAGAGAGAAAGTTGTTTAACCATCACTAATATGAAAGGCTGATTTGTCAGCAGGTGTATTGCACAGGAGATCAATATGGACAAGTGAAACTTCTGTTTATGAGGGAAATGGGACAGACTACAAGTTAGGCTGAAAACCTGGAACCCCACTGAGGCAGACGACCTGCAACAGAAGCTTTATTCGATTAAAACTTCTGGTGACTTTGAAATTTGCATCATAAAAGATACTTTGCTCCCACTGTGCCTATAGTTCTGTGACAGGAATGGTATCTGATGGGACCAAATGTAATGACTGGATGGTCCAATGCCAAGCTGCTGACTGTAGCTTTTAGTCATGTGGGTTTCTGCCAAGCTCCAAAATGTCAGACAAACTGTTTGGGGAATCTAACAACATTTGCCTCTTCTGCATAAGTTATTCCTAGATTTAGAAATATTTAGAGAAAAAAGGTATCTAGACCTGCCATTCCACTTGCAGTGCACTATCCAGCTGTATTGTGGGTCTGTGTTAAAACAGCTGGGTCCCATTTGTCTTGGCACACTCAGTACATTTACTGATGCTGGCAGGGTTGGTGAACACTTCCCTGGCAGAGAGCAGCAACATTCTGTCCTCAGCTGCTGCTGCTATTCCTTAAGAAAAATTAAGAGTGCAGGTTCTAGAGTTGTATTTGCAGAATTAATTTGCAGGCTAAATCAGGAAATTTATAGGATTGTTCCAATGCTTGGAAGAAAGATCAAGAAAATCCCTGTAATGTTCAAGCAAATTTTAATCCTTTCCAAGGGCAAAGGGATTCTTACATTGTCTATGTGTGCACTCTGTAAAATTAAGCTAATATTGGTAGATAATGGTATTTAACACTTCATCATTATTTTAGTGGTTTTAAATACTTTACTTCTCTTCAACTATATTGTCTTTAGAACTGCAGATTCTGAGATTAATATGCTTTGGCTCTGAACATGCAGCAGTGATTAGGAATGTTGTAGGAGGGCCTGGTTGATTGAAATAGTTGTTATAAAGGTATGGAAATATAGGGAGCATTCACTGTGCTGAAGATCTGTCCTTCCTCTGCCTCTTTGAGAAAGAAGGGTTAAAATTCTCTTAGTTACTAAAACTGCTTAGGGTATGCCTGCTCAGAAAGCTTCAAGAAGGTCAAAGAAAATGAGGTGTCTTGGGTTCCAATGTAAGGTGTAAACAAAAGTATATATTCTGCTACCATCTACATGAGCTGTTAGAATGGGTGGAGAAGTGTTCTTTATCTTCTTCATGACTCAGCCCTGAAGCAGCAGCCATCCAGAGATGGGGAACCATCTCTGCTAATGTGCCATCAAGGTCTCCCAGAATTTCTCATAAAATTGCACCATCCCATTATGACATGCCCTGCCCTGAGGGAGGAGCGGAACATTCCTACCTGTATATAATCTGGAGTTTGAGACACCACAATACCACTACTGAGTTTCCAGAGGAGAAGAGCTCTTGATAACTATCACAGGACCTCCAGAGAAGACCAGACCTTTCTACAGGATCACCACTTCAACAGGACCACATCCATCACTCCCATCAGACTGCTGCCACCACCGTGACCAACAGAGTGTCAGGTTGTATTCTAATTTTGTTGGTGTGAGCCATTGTTTCTGTGCTATTGCCTTTATTGTAATTTTCCTATTAGATTGTAGTTCTGACTTGGCATCTTTCACAATATATTTATGTGGACTTAATTCATCCTGCTGGGTTGCCTTCAAACCAGTACATAAACAGAATAAAGCAGAAAAACATAAAAACAGGGGATAAACAAAAAATAAGATTTGCGCTCTTTTGATAGCATGACTATTTTCATCAAGTGCTTTCCATACTATTTTAGACATCTGGCTGGCCTGTGATGACCATGCGTCCTGATTGCAACTGTGGTGCTCTTACTGGCATCTGGCTGTGCAGCTGTGTCCTTTCCTCCTGGCTGAAAACCTTGCTGCTCTCATCCCTGCCTCAGCTTCATGAATACAGTTGTGCTGCAGTTCACTTCAGGCTATGCTTGGATCCATTTTAAGGTAAATCTTCACAGAGAATGTGGCCATTCTTAACTTGTGGTCAGACAAGAACTCTGTCATGTTGACTGACTTGACGCTGAGTAGTTCCAGATGGCTGTTCCAGGTGTCTTTACCTGTATTTGCATTTAGACACTGCTCCTTTTCTGGCCTGGGAGTCCAATTTGGGTAGATACTCCATTTCTAAAAGAAATGCCACTGGAACTGAAAGCTCCATGAACCTCTTTTGAGTTTGGCATTTACTCCCATAGCACAGCAGTCCATTTAGCCTATTTAGTCACTCAGCAGAGCAGTGAGTGGAAGCATCACCATTTTTTTGAGATTCAGTCTCATTGCCATAGTACTTGGACAGATTTGACAACCTTGGTCACCTCTGCATTTTTGCATTAACTGATGGTGGATACTTTTTGTTGCAGTTGTCTTTTCATCGAAGTATGAGCAGGTTAAGACTGTGCCATGAACACACAACTGGCAGAGAAAGTGTGCAGGGGAAATTTGGGAAGTTGTGGAAAATTTTCCACAGGGAGTCTTTTGAAACCATTGCCAGTCTTCTCTAGTTTGACAACAGCAGGACTTCTTATCAGGGAAGTGTCCATTGTGTCAGGAAAGCTGCTACAAAAAGGAAGCCAGATATGTGGGTTACATATTTCCATATAGTTTAATTTCTCCCACATAGGCTGTGATGTATTGGAGTCTGGCTGAAAGTGTTTCCAGGTCATGTACAAATGTGGTTTCTCCCAGAAGGCAAAGAAGCAGGGTCAGAACCTCCATGGTAGCAGAAGCCTTTCTGGAGCTGCCAGCTCTTCTGAGGCTATGTGCTCTCCCATATGCTTTCCCAGGGTCAACAGTTGCTCTCCCTCATCTCTCCTGGAGGTGTGTATTCACAAGATCCTTGTGAGGAAATTCTGGGTCCTTTGGCTGTGTGAGATGAGGCACTATGTGGGATGTTTGAATGTGCTATTGTTTTTTACTGTGAATCTAAGAAACTTAAGCTTCATCCCTGTGTGTTGCCTACACTGTCTTCATAAAAAGCCTCAGTCCTCTTCCTTCGCAAAAATGTGTAATTTGCTGCCAGGTAATTATACTTTTTGTAATATATGACAGTGAAACTGCTTTAATCTGTGAAAATGCTACTTTGGAGAGCACATGTCAGTGGATGCACTCACTGAACTTCTAATTCCCTGAAATCTCTTTTATAACCTATTTTAAACCTAATTTAGTGGATTGTTTGTGGATGGAGCATTTCAGTTTCCAAGGGCCTGATGCTGGGAATCCACTGCCTGTCTGTTCATTCTGCATCCACTTCAATGCTCTCAGGGAATGTTCACGTGATCAGTATAGCCATTTCATGCAGGAGGGATCTTGGAGGATCTTGTGAGTTTTGTTACATGTAAAATAAACTACTAAGCCTTTGACTTTGGCTTTCCAGTCAGTAATGCACTGCGTATACTAAACGTGCCACTGCTTTGAGTTTAGTCAAGCACCAATAATACATCTGGTAACATTAAAGTAGGACAATTAGTCTAAAATTTGGTGTTTACTCCTGCTGTAAAAAAACAGTGCCTCATCTCTCTGATAGTCTGATCTCTGTATTTGCTACCTCTCAACTGTTTGCAAAACTGCATGTCAAGTTTTTTGCAAATCTTAATCAGAGGAAACATTTTCCTTTCTATTTGCTCTTACAGATGCATCTGTTTAGTGTCTTAAAGCAGCTGCCCTTATAGATTATAAGGTAGTTAATCAAAGATGAGGCTTTTTTCAAATTTCAAATCCAGCATTTCAACATTTCAATCTAATTTTTGGCAGCAAATGCTAGAGGGTCACTAAATGCACTTAGCCTAGCTTTCATATGTCTGAAATCAGTCCTCTTTGATTGTGGAGGAAACAGTTTTCAAGGTTTTTGTAGGGGATTTGTGAAATATGAACAGTGGAATACGATTCTGATTTTCCCATCTGGTTCAGGATTTTTCACACTAAAACATGGTATCTTTAAATTAGAAACGTGTCAGTGCAGCAAAGTCTATTAAATGGAATAAAACTTTAGCTTGTTAGCAAGGAGAGTGTGGGCTGGGCTTCATCATGCAATAATTTCCAGCCTTTGGGAGTGGTGAACCTTAACTTGGTCACCTTTTACCTAGGCTTTTGGAGGTTAACACTTCTGTTGCTGTGCAGAAATATTCTCCATCATCCGCTGGGGGGAAAAAAACTCAATAGTGTGACAATCTGTTTTTATTGCTTTGCCTTGTTGTATTGCTAAAATTTCTTACTGATCTTGTTCCTCGACAGCTAAGTGCATAGCCTGAAAGCTAGACAAAACAGTGCAAATCCTTTCTGGCTCTTCTGCATCTGTGATAGAAAGTGTCATGTACAGCTGGTAATGCTTCAAATTATTAAAGTGAGAAGCTGTAAAAGACATTCTTGATAATGCATGTGCATGAATTTAATGGCTATGAGTAGATTAACCTTGATCCGAAAGAGGTGACAACCTTGTCTTGACTTATAATAAGAAATTATGTTACCAAAGATAGGTAATTTGCCTCAAACATTCTCCTTTATAGATGTACTGTATCCCATTAGCAGCTGTACTTCTCATAGAAAAATTATCAGGATTTCTCTGTGTAAATATCATCTGACCTCTGTCAACGATGAGAGAGAGACAGGGACACTGAACGGTTATCAGAATCCTACTTTACTGAGGACTACATGTGTTTATATACCATTTCAGGAAAGCTAGTAATATTTTAGTACAATCATCTAGTTAAACATCACACAGACAAACTTTATATTTCTACTTAGTAACATTTTATTTCCCGTCAGCCAGACTTGATTCAATCTTCTTACAATCTTCAGAGCTCTGTTTGCTCTTGACATGGCATCCTCGTTATCAAGCTGCATATGGTGATTAAATCTGCAGTACTATCAGTCTCGTTGCATTACCCATATCCACAAACCTCCAAAACAGATAATTGACTGTATTTAAGTCTCAGTATTTATCTCACATGGAGATATCTGATAGAGCTCACTGTTTATTTTCCTCAATAAAAGGAAGCCGTATAGATTCAGAAGGAAGTTGCTTATATTCAGGGCAATTACATTGTGTTAGTGCTTTCTGACCTGGCTCTGAAGAAATCTTACTTGGAAATTCTATCCTTGATTAGCCAAAATACTGTAGCTACACAAGTAATATAAAGTTAGGGGGAATATATTTGTTAGCAATATATACATGAAAGAGAGCACTGAAACCAGGCATAAGCATTAGACAGCAGATCTGTTAATACTGAGCTTTCAAGTGTCAGAAGGCACCTGATTGTACTAGTGCTTCATGGTAGCCTAGATGCTCAGTGACCTCTAGTTTCAAATGGATTTACAATTTTAGAGGCTAAAATAATTTCAGTGGACTAAATGGGCTATGCTTTGAAACAAAATGTTATTGCCTGTCTTGCCATATCTTTACAATTGGAAACTACTAATGGGTTCCATGTCTTCATGTGCTTTTCTAATTCTGCATGTTGAGAGCAATAGCAGTAATGGGAGAATATCTTGGGCTCCTGGGATAAGAAATGAGAAGCTGATATTCATCTCTCTTAATAGCTGTATTTTCAAAGCTCTTATTTGTTGAAGTTCAGTGAAGGGCCAATTGCTTACAAAAGGGTAGGAAACAATTAGAAATACAATCTTTATTAAAATAAGTAACTGGTGATGGATTATTTTAGTGTTCTGTTCTTATCCCCTAAACTTATAATACAGATTTTATAGCATTGCTCAAATTGAAAGGACAAAGTAGCATGTTTGAAGTTTAGCTTTGTGTATTGTTTCATGTTACCTGAATGTAAAATCAAATATCTGCACTTCAGACAGGCTCTCACTGCAATTTCCATCCCTTCCTTATAGCAGATTCCTTGGGAAAAGGAGTTTGAATTTGCTGATTAGGTTTGAAACTTGGCTTTTCACAACCAAATAGATACAGTAGGGCTGAAATTCTGTGCCTGCTCACTCCTACAGGAAGCAGGAAGGAGCCAGAAGAGAATAGCTGGGAAGTTGGATTGTGACTTTGTCCCCAGATTTTAAAGGTCAGCATGTCAGAGGCTTGTATTTGTGAGTCTGTTCATGGAAAGTTATTAAGGAGAAGTGTATCCCTCAGTTTCCTGCATGACCACAGAGGAGTCCCAGTAACACCGATTTCTAACTCCTGAGTTCTCTTAGCAGGTCTCTCAGAGGTTGTCTGGCAGGAAGACAAAGGATTTCTGGTATACCAGCTTCATCTCAGCACTGCACTGGAAACATAGCTGAGCTACTTTTTAGCTGACTCTGAAATAAGGTCTTTGTGCCTAAGTTGTCCTTATCAGTTCTCCAACATAACTTCCTACAGATGGCTGGTCAGTAGCTGTATTTTAATAGCTTAACGCTCATGATCTTACTGGTTATTAGTTGTAACTCTATATCCAAGTTTTTTGCTCTTCTCTATCTGCCTCGCAGTTGACACTATATCTACCAAAGAAGTAGACTTAGATGGAGATTTGTGCTCCAGAGATGCAGTGCAAAAAAATTGAATTAACTTCAGGACTTCTCCCTCTGCAGCCTTGTGGCTGGAGACCTGCCTGGCAGGGATTGAATTCAGCACAGAGACAGCAAGTTACAGCTTGGGGTAATGCCAAATGATTTTTCTCTTTTTTTAAATTTTATATATTCTCTGCATTCTTTACACATATATTTGTAGTTTTGTAGCCTATTATGGCATTTGTAGCTAGTTTTCCCAGTACTTTTCCCTCCCCTGTGTCATGATCCGCTCAACACAAGTGGGAGTCGTGATGGTTCATTTGACCCTTGGGGTGCAAAAGACATACAACAAGGGATTAAGGTTTTTATTCAACAGCAACAGCACCTTTACTGAGTACCAGCAACTCATTTTCTGCAATGGAGGGGAGAGAAATAAAGGAAACAAAGTAAAGAAAGAGAGAGAGAAAGAGGGGAATGAGGAATAGCTACCAACAGATGGGGTGCACCTTGTGGTCGGCCAATAGGCACGTTCATGGTCCAGCCATTCATCATTCTCCCATTCATCAAAATAGCACAAAAGAAGTTCTCTGTCTATGGTAATGCTTAAGTTGCAAGCTAGAGGGGAAATAAAGTTGCAGGCATGCTCCATATTAGAAGGGTTATTTATATGAACAGCTTTGATAGTTTAGAATCTGCTTTTTTTCTGATGCGGAGAATTGAAAAGGATGTGCAGATGGGACCTTTTCACAGCTGAATGTAACATAGCACACTATGTTAGCATTTCTGGCATCTGTGCAACCTGCAGGATAACTCCTGAGTCCGTGGGCAGGGCACAGCTGCAGTTTTGACTGGCTGACATACCCTGCAATAGGAATGGGGTGAATCCCTGCATCCTCGCCTAGGAATCACATGGGCACTTATGAGGGGGCATCATCACAGGCTGTCTGAGCCTCTCCTAAGCCATTTCCACTTGGCTGAGCAGATCAAGGGAACGTCTTGTCCTCCAAAGCATCAGTTTTGGGACAAAAATCATGAAAATAAGTTGAATTTTTTTCTCTTGGCTACTGTGCATTTTTCTGATTGTAAAAAAATATATTTTTACCATTCATTTGTTCTTCTGTTTTATAACAAAGATATTCTTTGAGCCTACTAATCTTGTTTGCTTGTGCCTTAAGCATGGGGAGCCCTGCAATTATTACCTGGCTTTGAAACTGAAGGGGTAATAAATTTATGAGAACCAGTTCATGCAGCCTAAGGCAATTAATGTTGGAGCAGGTGTGATTCACCAGCATTCCCATTTTTCTGCTGGACTCTGTGAATTTAACTAGGCTATGGCTGAAAGAGGTGGCAATTCAATCTGTATTAATGACACCTTTTCCATGCTTGATTTCTCTGTCTGTTATATTCTCTAGTCCAGTTATTGTTGATGGGATTGCAAGGTGTAAGAAATCTGGCTGTTTGTGGGAGCAACAGTAGTGTTAGGAGAAGTGGAAGGCAGCATTCACTTTGTCATTATAATTGTGGATGCATGGGTTCCACTGGAGTAGCAGAACACCTGCCTCACAGGCATTGCATCTGTGGTTTCTTCTGTCTTTCCCTTACTGTCAAAGGTCCCAGGAATTGGCTTCTGTTTTGGCATTTTTAAGTGGATGACATTTCCAACCACTGCCAAGTGTATGCTCTGCAAAACTTGTGAAAAGTGAATTGCTAGGGTCAGTTTCCTGGTAAAATTAACAGTGCTATGGCTGTAGAAAAGTGTTGCTTAGGGCTTAGTCAGTGAAGAAATATGTATAGCAGTGGAAACCATGATAGTTTAGTACTCTTAAGTTTCAGAAATAATTTTGCCCTGATCAGATAAAAATTCAATTACACAATCATAAGTTTAAAATAAACAAAATAAAATCCATCCTGGCTGCATGGTCGTAATTGGATTTGTCAGATAATTATTCTGAGAATCGTCTAAAAAGTCTAAGTCTAAGCTGAAGGCTACTGACTAGAATATAATTATATGAAGATGCATTATTTAGTAGATACTCTAAGAGTTTTTTTGCCACTCTTCTTATCTCCGAAGAGTTGTGCAGAAAGCACAAGTTAGTATCCAATATTTACTCCTCTTTAATCCATACAGATGTTGTATGTTGGTGGTGAATAATTTGTTTTCATACAGAAAACACCCAAAATGAATGGTAACATGTCTGTTTTTCCCCGGGAGGCTGAATCTCAGCAATTCCTACTTACCCAGCCCACTTTCTTGTAATGATTTGATTGCTGTTATTACCTGTGATTGTCCCAAAAGTCACAGATATGAATAACCATAACCTGTGTATTTGGAAAAGACATCTGTTTAATTCTGAGGTGAGAACAGATGCTTAAATTTTTTAAAATCAATCTGATATTCAGAAGCAGTGAGCCTTGAAGTTATGTCTGTGCCAGACTAATTGGCATTTGTCTTTTGGTTTGTCTTTGTGGACGCAAGCACTAAGAAGGAGAGCTGTTTAATGAGGGAGACCGGGAGGAATTGTGAGTTCCCTGTGTGCTCTCTTCTTAGGGGAAGGGAAAGAAAACATCAGCTTTTCAAATATACCCTTAAATAACTGAAATTTTGAGCGTTCATACTTGTGTTTAGGACTCTCTCATGAGTGTTGCAGGGGTCATATGAGTAGCTTCCCTGGAAAAAAAGCTAGAAATACACCTACTGAAATGCTTCAAGTTGCTGGGATGTCGTGCCTCACAGATTATTGTCAGTCAGATCTGCACACTGATGAGCCTGTTCTGCAAAGCACAGAAACACTCTCCATGGGTCCTGACTTGGCAAAAAAGACGCTTCAGGCCTTGCCCTTTGGAAGTTTAGACGTGAGGATTTTCTAAGCAGCACAGTCTGCCATGCTGCACATTTGGTCTAAAAAGCAATTTTCTTTTTACCTCAGCTAGGATGAGAGCAAGAAAATATTCTCAGCCCTAAGGAAAGTCATTCTTCCTAGGAATGCCTTTCCTGTGCTAAGAAAATGCAGTGGCACAACGTAACTCTTTGTGACTTTTTAATTATTAGCAACAATTTTGATTTTAAAACTGAGTATTTGTGGTGTTACAGACAATTATTTTAAAATTATTCCCACAATAGTTTTTCTCTTCAGTCCCTGCCTCATATTGTCACTAGTGAGGATAGACTGGAAGGGGCATATCTCAAGCTTTTTATCCGGATTTATAAGGTGCTTGCATTCAACATACTGAAGCATCCTAATCTGAAACTCTTACAATTTGGAATGAATAATGTTGGAATGATGCATGAGCTTCATTGTAGCTGTCATGCTATTTCCAAGAATTTCAGTCTTAATGTCCTTTTATTGTGAATTATATTGCAGTTATGTGACGGGGTAATGAATGTCCTTTTATCATTATGACAAAGACTTACCACAGACGATGCTGAGAATATTTAAGGTTATTTTATTGAAGTTTTTGTCTTCTCTGCAGTTCATGACTGTGAAACCCACATGAACTGCAGGAGCAGTTGCCTCCTGCATTTAGATGAAGACAGTTTATGCCCCTCTGCTCAGATCATGACATTTTTAGACTCAAGCTGGATGATAGATGCAGGAGAAGGGTGGGAAGCAGAGAGAAAGTAGAAACTCAGGAAAAAAAACCCCACAAGTTCAAAGCAGTTTCATTTCTCAGCAGACACTTTTATTGACAACACTTGTGAGTTTTTGACAGCATGGAGTTCTTTGCAGAGGAGGAGTCCAAATTATAGCTTGACAAGCCTGTTACTGTAAAGCAGAGCCAGGGAATCCTACTCTTCTGATAGTCTTTCTGTGCCATCCATATGTGGATAAACTCTCTACAAAAAAGTCATGGGCATCATGTTTTTGATGTCTTAAGCTGCCATTACAGCTAGTTTGTGAGAGATAAGTTAGAGAGTGTTGTGCTGAAGAAGGCCAAAGCTTGGAGTTTCATTGTGGCAGAGGTACATGTGTGAACATGTGAATGTGTGGTTTTATTTGTTTGGGATTTTTTTCATTGAATAGGTGTTATGAAAAGCCCCTCAGGGCAGGAGCTGTTCAAGTGGAGAGGCAGAAAGGCTAGTGGTTTCTGGAGGGCACCCTCATAATAGGGCAGTAATGGTGTCCACATTTCAGGAATTTTTAAAAACATGAATGAGATATATCACATGTATTTCACAGTGTTGATTACCCAGTCTAGTATTTTTCTCCCATAAATTATCTAGTTTTTATTATTGCTTAAGTATGTGCATGATCATCTAATTACATAGTAAGATGCCAATTAGAAATAATGCTACAGCCGACCATTGCAAGTCAATTTTATGTGCCTTTTCCCACTGTACACATTAATTGTTGGCATTGTTTTTTCTCACTACCACCTCCATATTAGAGTGACAGCGGTACAACTCACCAGTTTGATATTTCTCTTGTGTCTATACAGAAAAAACACTGGAAAAGGCCGCCTGTATTTAAAAAATCAAGCATTGAGGAGTTCCTGCTGTGTGCATGTGGAGTTAGAGCAGAAAAACTGCAAAGAGCAAACACAGCTGAAAGCAGGTCCAGAGGCAAACCACTCAGTCCAAGCTGTCATTCAAGAAACAGTTGTGGGAAGCACTGAAACAGAGACTTTGCAGGTAAGATTATTGGCATAGCCTTTGAAAAGAAGGTAAGATTGTATGGTTGGAGTGTCTCCTACCCTTTAAGCAAATAATTTATTGCAACCGGAAGTGCCTGTATTTCCAGTGAAAATGCAAGCATGGTTCTCTATGAGTAAAGAAGGGGTTTCAATTATGTGTTCTGTTGTTGCTACAAAAAAATGCTCAAATCCCAATCAAAAAAATCTGTAATTTCCCAGGCTTTCTAGGCCAAAATGTGTGGTACTTCTCATTTACTGAAGGTTTCTAGAAGTGTAGGGATTCTTTATACATAATACTGAATATACGGAAACAATAATGGTTTTCTCCCCATTATTTTGTGATTGTCCTTACTTTTGTAGTAGTAGTCTTAATTTGTTTGACATGAGTGATGCCTTTTTTTTTAGGCTGAGTATATTTAAAGGGGGAAATCTCTAAGATGTTTATCAAAGAAGCACCAACAAAAATTTTGATTCAACATCATTTCAGCAATGTGAATATTGAGAGTAATAATATAGAGATGTAAAAATGGTCATGAGATAGATTCTCTGGCTTTACTTGTACATCCTCAGTGTTTGCTGTTTTACCTGCAGGTAGCACAAGCACCTTAAGCTTTGGGTTATATAATTAAGCATATATTCCCATAACAAGTCTTGTCCAAGAGTCCAATGCCTAGATTATCCCCAATTTGGCCCAATTCAAGGTCAAAGTTTTATTTCAGGTGCTTGTGATCAGACCTACATCCTTATACCCTTTACTCCCATTGAACATCTGGAGGATGATTCCATCTGCTTTGTTTAACCATTTCCTTTATCTTTTTTGCTTAATACAATTAAGTTCAATTTTTCTATTGATATAAAGCAACAATTTTGCTAATATAGTTACACATTTATCCTTAGCACGAATCGTATATTATAAACATGTATGTCAGGAAATAAGCAGATTATCTCACTCTTTTTCTTGCTTTCATCCCCTTCTATCTTTAGTTGGGACTGTACATGGTACTTTTGTCCAAATATACTTAAGACTGTCAGCATAGGATCCTGAAGGATAATTTTATGTTAGTTTTTAGGAAGAGATCATGTGGACCTTTTCATTCAGCTTCTCACAAGCTGCACATTACAACAGCCAATTTATTTCTACAATCTGCATCAGCTCCAATACCTCAATGCTGCCTTGACATCTACAGTTCAAACAAATCCTCATTTTGCTTGCTTTTGAACTTAAACCAGGGAGGAACCTTGGCCTCAGACAGAACATGTCCTTGTAAGACAAATCAGAGTTGCTGAACAATAGACCTGTGGCTTTATTTTAAAAATAATTAAAAAGAGGAAAACAAACCCCCAAACACTCAAAAGACAAAGTCAAAACACAGATGCCAGTGCTTTTCCACCTACTTCTCAGGGGTTAAAAGGTCACTCCTCCCCCTGTTTAGTCACCCTCTCAATGCCAGTTAGACTCAGTATTATTATTGACTCAGGATGGCAGCACTGTAATGATACTGAATTATATAGGTCACTGTGAGGTTTCCTGGCAGACAGTATCATCCTACATAAACGAAAATTCCTGTGGACCTTAGTAAGAAATCAAAAAATTGGTTAGTGCTATAGCTTTCCTTTCCTCCCTCTGATTAGAGAATATATTTCATAGAAAGCAAGCTCTATATATCCCTCTCAGTCGTCGCATTCTGTTTAAAAAATCCCCCAAATAAACCAAGACCCCATCACCCCAAACAACAAAGAAACAGGAAAACCTCCGGAGACCCAAGACACCAAAACTCAAACAAACTGAAAAAAACACCACCAACAACACAAATCAAAGGATGGTGTAATTCTGATTTATATATGAGCAAAGGAAAACAAAATTACTAAGTTGTCTGTGCTGCTCTTCATACATCACTTGGGAGCAAACCCAGTTATAAAAAATGTAGTATTTCACAATTACCCTTTCTGCTCTAACCCTGCAGGTTTTAGCACAGTTTGGGTGATGTGCAACACTAGGTTATCTGCACTAGCACTTTCCCTTCGGAATAGGCATGGCCAGTAGATAATTTGCTCTGGACAGACCACTAGTAGATTCTTTTGCCAAGTGTTGACACTACGTGGCTCTTTTCTGTTGGAGAGGATGAAATGGTGAAACCTTACAAATATGAATACATAAATTCTGAGAGCTAGGTTGAAATGAAAGCCACTTTCGAGACACCAAGCCTCAGTTACTAAATAACTAGAAGACAATAGGATAGCTAGCTGGAAGCAATCCCCTCTTGATGAAACAATGATTCCTGCTGAAAGCAGTTCAAAGGTCAAGAAAAGATTTTGTTAGAGTTTAACGTACAAACACACTATGCTAATACGACGATTCTTATTAGGCTGTCGATGTAAATGTTATAGAATTTGGTATCTTGGTATTCGATTGGGTTAGGAAGCATTAGAATATTCAGCAGAGATTTATTGTATTGTAAATGGGAAAATCGCTCTCTTTCATTTCCTCTCTTCTCTTACTCTGCTCGTTTCCATCTCTCCCTCCCTCTCTCTCCCCTGTCTTTTCCACTCTCCCTTCTTTCTTATTACACCCTCACCCTCATTTTTCTTCATCCTCACTCCCCTCCCCTGCACTACTCTCGCCTCTCGCACTCTCTCATCCAGCTACATCATACTCTCTTTACACTCCTCTCATCGGACCCCATAAATCCTCTCTCACTTTCTATTACTCCCCATCTTGCTCTGAGCTGCTGGCGGCAGCTCTTAGCAAGATTTTCTATGCCTACGCCCTCACAATAAACCGCAACTGTAACAGAACAGCCTTTGTGGAGCCCCTGAGTTTGTCCCGGAAAAAACCGTCCACCGCGACAAAGAGACCCCCCACTTTTCAATAATACAGTCTTGCCTGACTGCTCACTGGATGTGGGAGGAGTTCTGGAAACTGGCTGAAACAGGTGTGTGCTAGGAGAAAGCAGGGCCTTCCCTCTAAATGGAGCTAATAAGCCCCTCCCTCTGAATTCGTATAATTTTGGAATTAAGGGGCCCTCAGGCAAAGATATGGGGATAGGAATAACGGTTCTTTACTACTATATCTAACAAAACAAATAAAACCACAACTATGAAATTAGCAACAAAGAGAGCAGTAACAGTGTTCCAGTCCTTTTTGTCTGAAGGCTCCCTTCCTGTGCTGCAGGCACCGGTGGTGGGCAGGGGCAGGTCCCGGCAGCTGCAGGAGTGCTGGGGGTGATAGCAGCAGTGTCCCAGATGGGAAAGGGATGGAGGAGAGACTTTTGCTCACACTGTCAGTCCAGGTGCTCAGCAGGGTGCTTGGAGCACTCAGCAGAGTGCCTGGTGCTTGAGGCGAGAAGGGCCTAGCCAAGAGGGCTTTCTTAGCATGCCAGTGGGGAAAATTCCATAGAGAGGAAAGGGAAAAACCCAACCCCCAGCAACCATTTCATTTAATCCTTTACTAAAGTTGAAATACAAATTATTTATATGATTAATAATTTAAGAAAATATATTCATTATCCTTCTTCAAAAAGCTTATATGAAAACAATATTGCAGTGAGGAATTTAATTCTCAAAGAACACAGCTTGCAGGGCCATAGCATAATTTAGTCTAAAGACAGGCCCATGACACTTAAGTTCATAAATACTACATTTTCCATTGCTGAACACATCCCCTGCCAAAATCAAGTTTTCTCCAGTTCTGCCCTAAATAGATCAAGATTTCAGTTCTTAAAAATATTCAGCCACCACAGTTCCTTTTCTGATCAAAACCCATGAGCAGGATGGACAGCTGTAGGCTGACCATGGATTTATTTTTACTCAGCCCTGCTATCTCTTTGTATAAGTAGATGATAAAATTAGATGTTGGCACTTGAAGAGATTTTGAGTTCATTTGTGTGTGCATGACATCTGATTCTCAGGCCCTAGGGACTCTCTGCTACTACAGTATTATAATGGGCCTTTATAAATTACTACCTTATTTTGATGGATTGCTTTTAATGGCAATCCATCAAAATAAGGTAGTAATTTATAAAGAGCCCTTATAATGCTGTTGTAGTAAAGGTGTGAAGGTTTGGCTGTAAATGTGAATCAATTTTGTTCTGCTGTTAGTGGGAATTAAGTCACCATAAATGAAAGAAAATCTTGCCTTATCTTCAAATTTGTGTAGTCATTAAGAAGGGTTTTGGTTTGTTTGCTTTTTGGGGTTTTCTTACTACTGAGAACAGATTCTCACAGCCTCTACCATAGCAGCCCAGATCCTGGAGTCCTGTGCCATTTTCTGTGCCTGTGCAATTTGGAAAGAAAAATTTTCTAGCAGAGGGATTGGAAAAAG
>NW_027635930.1:0-34613 GCF_903797595.1 Erithacus rubecula
TTTTTGGGAGCAAGCCAGCAGGAATTGCTGGAGGGAAGTGCAGATCCTGCTGGGCCCTGGGGCTGAGGCTGCGTCAGTTCGGGTTCAGTGCCCCCCGTCAGGGCTGCTCCCCAGGAGGGACAGCCAGCCTCAGCCCTGTCATCCTGTCTCCCTTTTGGGCTCATTTATTGGGATTGCTGGCAGGAAGCAGCCATGGGGAAAGGGGATTTTGCAGTGACAACCCCCAGGAACACAAAGCTGGCCTTTGTCAGGGCTGTTCCCCAAATTCAGCTTCTCCTCGGCGGGGGCATCGCTGTTTCTTCAGGATTTATTGGGGTGCTGGCTCTTGGAGGCTGGCTGTGGGGTTGGGTTATTTGGGTTCAACGAGTCTCTGGTGGTCAAGTACCCACAGCAAAGGGCAGACCACAGAAATCAGCGTGAGGGTTATTCACCATAACCATATACAAAACCACAGGCAGCAAAGGTTCCCTCAAATGCATCAGAGACGCTGCACATCTCTTTATTAAAGCCTGGCTGCTTCACTTCAATTTGCCTTTCAGCCCAAGCAGCAATCAAAGTCAAAAGCTCCAAATCAAAGCACAAACAAATCAAAGAACAAAAATAATAACCAAAGCTAAACAGAAAAAAATAATTTTCTCTCCCTCCATTTTTTTTGTTTTAACTTTGAATTGATCTTACTCCGTTGCAGCATTGGAGATGGGTGATAGGCAGCTATAAAATTCTTTAATTCACTCATAAATAAAATATCTGTGCTGCTTGAGAGTTATCCACTCATTTTGACAGTAATGATCGTGCCACACATTTTAGCAATCCATTATAAGCCATCTAAAGTCCTTCAGCCAGAGGAAGCAGATACCTGCTTAGAAATTATCTCTCTCTGCCTCTGTGTGAGTGGTGCTGCTCATCAAATTATTATTTGCTCTTCCAAATTATTATTTGTATAATTCCTGTTTCTGTCCAGACACCAAAAACTTGTTTTGAGGTGTTTCTTCTTCCTAAAGGAATTTATTTTTTCAGTTTTATGAATAATTCCATATTTTTGCATCAGGAAATTCCTAAGCTTATTAAAACCCTGAAGTCTCTTTTGGGTTTAGCTTAGTTTTTTTCCGACTTTCTCAACCACAATTTTCCCTTGATTTTTCCTAATCCTTCTCCCAGATTTCTGGCCCAGGACTTGTTGTTTCCCATAATATTTCCTCAGAGCCCAGGGAGCTGCCCCTGCTGCGAGCTCTCTCCAGCTGCTGACTCCACATTCAGCACTGAGATGCTTTTCCCACTCCAAAGGAAAAGCAGGATGAAGCAGATTGGCATTTCCAAATTATGGGAAACTCAGCAATTACCAATTCTTGTAAATGGGAATGGTTTTGCAAAAGGAGCAGCAAGATTTAAAGCTGCCAGAAGGTGGGAAAAGCTCAGGATTTTGGGAAGATCTTTAAGGTTCATTCCAACCCAAACCATTCCATGACTCCATGATTTTAAATCCATCCTTTCCAGAGGTCCCTTCCCCACTTGAAATATTTTTTTCTCCATCCTCTTCACTCAGACAGAGACAAAGTGATTTGACCTTCTGGGCAATTCTATTGAAGTGGGATTGATGGTGTATTTACTGCTCTTTCTCCAAAAGTTTGGTCATTATTGATTCATATCAATAAAAGGATTTATAAAAAGCCAGCATTTGAAAAGCTCTGTCTATGGGACATGTGGAACATGGATAACTTTAGGCTTCAATATTCCATACAGACCAGATGGTATTTTCAGAAAAAAAAAAACTCCTGAACATTCACCCTGGATCTGAATTGGTTTGGAAGTTGGGGTCAAACTCAGCAGATCATGTCAAACAAATGAAAATAAAGGGAATATCGTTGCAAAGGTGAACTTTGTTATTTTGGAGACTTTGAAGGTAACATTCCCAAGCATTTTTAGACATCAGTCATCCCTTCCTGGCTGCAGGGGGAGGGAATTAAATTTCATGCCCTTCTATGAATTAGGAGCAGGGATTTCAGCTCCAGTTTACTGCAGTGTCAGAACCAGAACTCCTTCTCCTCCTGTCAGGAGAGCCCTGATTTTTAGGGAATTTATCAACTTTTGGCCTCAAATCTTAATTTTCCCATTTGTCTTTAGCTCAGGGTCCAAATGGAACTCAGACCAGCCTGGGACAGTGGAAGGTGTCCCTGCTCATGGCAGGGATGGAATGAGATGAGCTTTAAAGTCCATTCCACCCCAAAACAATCTGGGATTAAGATTAATTTCTGCAAACAGAAAAAATCCCCTAAATCACCTCAAACTTTTGATTCTCTCCAGAAGTGATGGATTTCCAGGACCACCATCCCCTCCTTCCCTGGAACAAACATCTCAGACCCAGCCAGGTGGAACCTCACCAGCACCACTCTTAAAAAGCTGTGTGAAAGCAAATTTTAGGATGGGGTGATGTAAGAATGCTGAAGATGCAAGGATCCAAACCAAATTAAATTTGTGATTTCTCCAGCCATCCCTCAAGTCTCCAGCTGAGACCCCAACTCTCCAGTCCAGCAGGGAGCCTGTGTTCAGGCTCGGTCAGGTTTCTTCTCCAATCTAATTTTAGGCCTCCTCTGTTATTATTTATTCAACAATGTGAATGAGATATAGATCTCCTTCATCAATTGCCTCCTTTGGAATTTGCCTGTTTTTTCTTGGATGTCTCACATCCACCTTATTCCTGTGCTGTGTCTAGCCTGGAAGAGGGGAAAAAAATAACCCAAAATGAATCAGACTGCTTTGAAAAAACTTGTTTTCACAACTGTATTTACCTTAAATACCATCATTTAGTCAGAGGCTGGAATTTAGAGTTTCCTCTGCATAGACCCAGTTGCAGCTGAGCTGTTGCAATCTACATTAATTTTCACAGGAATTCAAAAATGTGGCCTGGAATTCATCTTGGATTGTCCTCAGCAAATGCTGACATTCCAGAGTGGAGCATTTATTTTCATTTTTGTGCAAAACTTCTGTCCCCTTTGTATTTTTGGGGTTTGCAGGGTATCATTAACTTGGCAGAAAAAGAAATGGAAATTTATATCCTATAAATTCCAGGCAATTCATCCAGGTAGGGAATAAAAATAGAATATTAAAATATATAAAAAACTTTAATAAAGTCAGGAAGAGAACTGAGAGCTCTTTTCCTTGACTGGGAGGGTTCTGGATTCAGGATCTCACACCCTCAGGGCCTCATTTTGCAACTTGCTAAAATAAGGATCCTCCCAGCCCAAATTCCAGGATCCTGGAAATCTGTGGAGGGATAAAACAGTTCATAATTGCTAGTTGTAATTAGTTTATTGGGACAGAAAGGTTTGATCATCTCTATTGGGTTGTGAGTCTCGCATTTTAGTAGGAAAAATTTCCATCACTTGGAAATTCACTCCAGCAAAACTCAGTGTCTTGGGTTGCAGTACAGGATGTGTCCAGCAATGTGTGTTCTGTCCCATCTGCTGACCCGGCTGGGGCAGTGACCTTGATCTCCTGGCACATATTCTCTGCTCATGGGCCATCTTTAAACCAGCTGGGCAATCATCTTTATCTTCCCACAGCCCATCCTCCCTCCAGGAGATATCTCCTGTTCATGGCCACTGAGTCCCAGGGCATGGCTGAGAAAATTCCATCATCCCACTGGGAGATGCTCCAGCCAGGGCAGGAGCCAAGCCTGTCCTACCCAGAGAAAAAATGACATTTTGGACACCAAGGCACCTTCTTTCCACCGGATTCCAGAGGAAAACCAGACCCTTCCACATCATCCCTGGAGCTTCAGAGGAAACTGCACCTTCTCCAGGAGCACTGCTCCAGCTGAACCACATCTGCCCCTGCAGGAGGATGCAGCACCATGGAATGGGACTGTGCCACCACCCTGACTGACTGACTGTGCCAGCTTGGATTCTGACTCTGGCAGGGTTGGGATTGTTCTGTGCAATACTGCATTTCTATTTTAATTTTCCTAGGAAAGGACTGTTATTCCTAATTCCCATCTCTTTGCTTGAGAGCCCCTTAATTTCAAAATGATAATAATAATTTGGATGGAGGGGGTTAATAATCTCCATTTCAAAGGGAAGTTTCTGCCTTTATTGGCAGACACCTGTCCTTCAAACCAGGACAATTTACTCCTCAAAAACTCCTTGGTCATATTTGGGCCTGTTCCAAGCAGCACAGAGCAAAGTTTGGACTTTTTGGGATAACAGAGTGTGAGGAAGGAGAGGTTTAAGCACAGGGATGCAGCATGGGGTTCCACCTCCCTGTGGGCCAGGTCCTTGTCCCTGTTTTATGTGATCCCAAGCCAGGCAGGCAGGATCATCCCCTACTTTGGAAAGAATCCATCCAGGGAAGGATGAGCTGCTGATCTGCTTGCATGACTGAAAGCAATCACCCTCCTCAAACAAACAAACAAGCAAACAAACAAACTCTTGGTAATTAAAAGAACTTTATTAAGGTTGCAAAGTCAAGGCTCAGAAATTGGACATTTTCAGACACTTCTGTTTCTGGCCTTTTTGTGCTCCTCATGACAGCTTTAACAGTTGGTTTTTTAATTTTTTTTCTTTTTCTTGTGTTTTTTGGGTTTTTTTTGTTTTTGGTTTTTTCTTTTTTCCCCTGAGCTGCTGTTTCCAGCACAGGATGGGGCTGCACACAAATAGTGAGGAGTTCAGCTCTGTGCTCAGCTTTGCTTGTTGCACAACCCAGAGCCTACCCTGCAGATATGGGATATCAGTTCCCTCATTTCCTTTCCTGTGGTAAGGTGGCCTCACAGGGGCTCCAAAAAATGGATTTTTAACTCTTTGTGGCCTGCTGGAAGGAGAGGGTGCAACACCCTTGTTTTAAAACACCCCCAAGAACATCATATCCAGCCTTTGGATGAACTCCACTGTCACGGAACATTCAGAAATTTGATTTTTCCATTTCTAAGAGCCTGAGAGTTTTGTTTTTTCAGCCTTCTTATTGCTGATACCAACATCCAAGAACAGGCTGAAGTCTGATTGAAGTTCTGGATTTCAACATTGTGGCAACCATGATTGGTTTGGCCCGTGGAAAATGAGGAATTCAGGACTTGGGATGAATCCTCAGAGACATCAGCAGGGATCCAGTGGCACAGGCAGGAGCAGAATTGAACTTGCCCAAGGCAGCAGTGGGGCTCTTCTGCTCTTTTCTCCTCTTGTGCTTTTCTGCTCCTCTGCTCTCCTGACTCATTGGCTTCATATTTTTCAGATGTCTTCTGACTTTATCCTACCTTACCCCCTGCCTTGGTTCATTCCCAGATTTGTTGTTATGGGAAAGATCCAGGAATGAATTTGCCAGATCGAGACTCCAAAATAAGCTCAAACTTCTTTGTAGACATGGAATTCCAACCTCTTGGAATTGAGCAACTTGGATTTCTAATCCAATTTCAATCCAATGTCCTTTTAAGACCCCAAATATGCCTTTTCACAGCCCAAATCTTTTGTGCATCCCAAATCCATCTTCCCACCCCAAAATCTCCTTTTCCCACCCCAAATCCCCTTCTACCACCCAAGGTCCTTTCCTGTCTACCCCAAATCCTTTTTCCCACCCAAAACCCTCAATCCCCACCCCAAATCCCCCTTTCCTCCCTCCAAATCTGCTTTTTCATCCCAAAATCTCCTTTTCCCACCCCAAACCCCCTTTTTAGGTTTCCCCAGGTGTTTTTGGGATTCCACTGGGGTTTTGGGGGTTTTTCCCAGCATCTTACGCAGGGTCTCTGCAGATATTGCACCAGGAGCTGCCCCCACCCCAAATGAATCCCAAATCAACCTTAAATCAACCCTAAATGAACCCAGCTCTGTCCCTCAGGGTTTGGTTCTGGTGGGTTTGACCCCAAAGTTTGGGGAAGGGAGAGGTTTGATCCTAAAGTTTGGGGGGGGGTTGACACAGCAGGGTTTGGGATCAGAGGGTTTGACCCCAGAATTTGGGGATCAGGGGCATTTAAGCCAAATTTTGGGATCAGAGGGGTTGGACACCCCACATACTTCAAACCCCAAAGTTTGGGGATTGGGGGGTTTTGACCCCCTCAGTTTGGGGTGAAGGTTGAAATCAAAACAATTCCCTGGAAACAGCGGGAAACAACTGGGAACACACGGACTCGGATTGTACAAATTGGGAACATATGGACTGGGATTGTACAAACTGGGACCATATGGACCGGGATTGTACAAACTGGGAACACATGGACTGGGATTGTACAAACTGGCACCATATGGACCGGGATTGTACAAACTGGGAACATACAGACTGGGATTGTACAAAGTGGGAACACGTGGACTGGGATTGTACAAACTGGGACCATATGGACCGTTCTGGCTGCACCAGGACGATGTGAACCGATGGGGCCCCGCCCCACCCAGGGGTCCCTCCCAGTCCCGTTCGGGAGCGCAGCCAAAACTCCCCGGAGTGAACACGGAGGTCCCAGAGCACTCCCGGTGTTGGTCCCAGTCTTGGAGCAGTCCTGGAGCGCTCCTGGTGCTGAATCTGATCCTGGTGTTGATCTCAATCCCAGAGCAGGGCTGGTCTTGGTCTCAGTCTCAGTCCTATATGGGTACCAGTCTCGGTGCTGGTTCTGTTTTCAGTCTTGGACTCAGTCACAGTCTCAGAGTGATTCTGGTCCCAGTGCTGGTTCCGGTGCCGGTGCTGGTCCCAGAGTGCTCATAGTGCCAATCTCAGTCTCGGTGCTGGTTCTGGTGTCGGTGCTGGTCCCAGAGTGCTCATAGTGCCAATCTCAGTCTCGGTGCTGGTTCTGGTGTCGGTGCTGGTCCCAGAGTGCTCATAGTGCCAATCTCAGTCTCGGTGCTGGTTCTGGTGTCGGTGCTGGTCCCAGAGTGCTCACAGTGCCACTCAGTCTCGGTGCTGGTTCTGGTTCCGGTGCTGGTCCCAGAGTGCTCATAGTGCCAATCTCAGTCTCGGTGCTGGTTCTGGTGCTGGTCCCAGAGTGCTCACAGTGCCAATCTCAGTCTCGGTGATGGTTCTGGTTCTGGTGCTGGTCCCAGAGTGCTCACAGTGCCAATCTCAGTCTCGGTGCTGGTTCTGGTGCCGCTCTCAGTCTCAGTCCCGGAGTTCTGCCGGTCTCAGTCCCAGAATTCTCCCGGTGCTGGTTCCAGTGTTGGTGCTGGTCTCAGTCTTGGTCCGAGTACCAGTTCAGGATCCCGCTTTGGTCTCGGTCTCCATACCAAAGATTTTAGGCCTGTTTGGGTGATTTTAGAATAAACTGGGCAATTTTAGGTTGGATTTTAGGCATCATTTGGACAATGTTAAGTCAATTTTCAGGATTTTAGACCCCTTTGGTGTGAATTTGAGGCCCCTTTGGCTGATTTTAGGCCAAACCTTGTGGATTTAGGCTGCATTTGAGGCTCTTTTGGGTGATTTTAGGCCAAACCAGGCCCTTTTAGGACTGTGTGGCCCTTTGGCCCCGCCCCTTTCCCCTCACAGTTCCCGCCCTTCCCTTGACCCCGTCCCTTTCCCTTCCTGGTGTTCCTGCCTTTCCCTTGACCATCCCTTCCCTGTTCCAAACGGGGGAGGAGGAGGAGGAGGGAGGAAGCGGCAGCAGAAGCAGGAGGAGAGAAGGAGCCAATCAGCCGCGCTATCCCGGAGCTCTGTGAACTCGCAGCGCCCCGGGACCATCGCCCCACATCCCAGGTGCCCGGGGAGGGGGAGCTCGCCCCAAATATCCCGGGGGGGGGGGGGGGGGGCCCCGGGATTTGGGGTGTTTTGGGGGATGTTTGGAGCTTGCAGCGCTCCAGAGCCGAGCCGCAGATGCCCCTCGGGGGGACATCGCGGGGTCCCCGGGTGGTGTTTTTGGGGGTCCCGGTGGCGGCAGAGCCACCGGATTGGGGGAGCCCCAGGAGAGCCGCGGCTTCCCTGAGCGGGACCCCAGAGAGAGGAGAGCCCCCGAACCCCAAAGCGGGACCTCGAGAGGGGGAGGGACCCCTGGGATTGCCGGGACCCCGGCGGGGGTGCTGGGGCTGGAGGGGCGCGATGGCCGCAAAGGGGTTCGGGGGTCCCGGTGCCGGGAATGGCTGCTCCCAGTATGAGCCCGGTCAGTCCCTGTATGATCCTGGTCACTTCCCCTCGGTGCCTGCGGGATCCCTGTTGCTCCCAGTATGAACCCAGTCATTCCCAGTCATTCGCCATGATGACACAATTTGCCCCCAGCAGGGTCCCAGTTGCTGCCAGTTCCTCCAGCTTTTGCCCAGTGTGTTCCCAGTTCTCCCAGTTGCCCCCAGTACAGTTGCAATCACTCCCGGTGTAACAGAGTATGTGTAAGGCTTTGCTAATCAAACATTGCTAAATTAGGGAACATGGCCAAAAGACCACTGAAACTTGCTTAAGGAAAACATGTAGGCGAAGGAGGCAGAGACGTAAGGAAGGGGAGAATGCTGGAAAGCCCCAGGGGTCAGCACAAACACATCCTATGGACCCCGACCACAAAATCCCCCAGCCTTTCACCTAAGGGAGGCACAGAAACCGAGGTCAAAATTGCAGCATTACGGAAACCAGCAAGGGGAATTTTAATTAAGAAAAGGAATCCACCACTTTTCTTTTACTTTATGTATTTGATAATCATTTTAGGCTGCATATGGGAAAAGGGAGCGCGGGCAGAAGGTAACCTCCATCAACCATTTCAGTGGTGCTTAATTAGATAGGAAAATCAACATGTGATACAGACTATTACAACTCCTGGAGCACCTAGTTTCACGATCACTCTGTGCCAAATAGTGCCCATAGGCCCTTGCTCAAATCTGAAAGGATTCTATTTCTTTCCTAGCTCCAACCCCAGATGAGGGTATTGTAATAGCCCTCGACAGTATTATTGTGCACACTGGGGATGTGAAACAATTGCATCACACTGGAATCCAGGAGCAGGAAGAAATAAAGCTCTTAGTGTAGAATGGAAACAAAAAAAATGTTTACCTCCCAAGAGAGAATACAGCGGGGGAATAATCCAAACAGGACAAGTGATGATTATTCCCAAAATCACATGCCACCCTGAAGAATTTGTGTATGATAATCAGAATTCTCCAAACCATCAATTACAAAAACGAGAACCATTTATCACTTTGACTATAGCCACCCTGATGGCTGTAGGAATTGCAGGTGCAGGGACAGGGATAACCTCACTTGTGCAGCAGAACCAAAAGTTTCAATCACTCGGAATAGCTGTAGATAAGGATGTAATTCCAATTGAAAAATCAATCAGTGCATTAGAAAAATGGTTAAGATCACTGTCAGAAGTAGTATTGCAAAACCATAGGGGACTTGACCTTATGTTTTTACAACAAGGAGGATTATGTGCTGCACTAGGGGAACAGTGTTGTGTTTATGCAGACCATACTGGAGTTGTTAGGGATACCATGACTAAACTCTGGGAGAGCCTAGAGAAACAAAAACAAGAAAGAGAACTGGAGCAGAGCTGGTATGAGTCCTGGTTTAACCATTCTCCATGGCTAACTACCCTACTGTCCACTATTGCAGGACCCCTAATATTGGTGATTTTAGTGTTGATTTTTGGACCATGTATTTTTAACAAAATCATTACAATAGTCAAAAGAAAGCTGGTAGCCATGCACTTAATGTTGGTAAGAGCACAGTATGAGCCTATACAGGACGAAGGGTTAGAACTGAGCCACGCAGAATAACAAAGATTTGATCAGCAAAAATGATAAAAAGGGGGAATTGTAACAGAGTACGTGTAAGACTTTGCTAATCAAACATTGCTAAATTAGGGAACATGGCCAAAAGACCACTGAGACTTGCTTAAGCTAGCTGAAAGATTATATCTCAAATAGCCATAAACATCTGTATGTGTCTGTGTCCAGTTTGTGGATGATTGAAAAAAAAGATAGGAAAAAAGTCAACCAATGGCTGAGAGAAGAAGACCACAGCCTTCCTCCCCATGACCACCAGGAGCCAGAACAGCCCCCAGCAACTGGCTGTGCAAACACAGAAAGAACGTGAGAAGATGCTGAAAGGCACGGACACGGGAGAAGATGAAAATAACAGAGGGACTGACACGGAGTGGGGTGCGCGCCACTGGTGGAGCGGAGACTCCCCGGACCCCAGCGCTGATTTGCTTATTGCTGCTTGATCAATAAATTCTTTATTGATTCCATTTATTGGAGTTGATCAATTTATAACAGATAAATTTATAACAATGCAGATCTAGAATGGGGCAGGGACCAGGAATCGGGACAGGGAATGGGAATACGGTCAGGGACTGGGAATTCTGCACCTGTCATGGGGACAGGGACCTTGACAAGGACCAAGACCTGGAATATGAGACAGGGATAGGGAAGAGAACTGGAAATGGGACTAGAAAGGGAACAGGGACAGGGAATGTGTTCAGGGACCAGGAATGCTAATGGGAATAATGAAGTGGAACTGAGAATGGGACCAGGTGTGGGAAGGGGACTGGAAGGAGGACAGGGACCAGGAATTTGGCTGATAGAATGGGGACAGGGAGCTGGATTAAAAGACTGAGAGCATGAAGGGAACAAGGAATAAGGGATAGGGTCTGGAAGTACAGGATCGAGACCATGACTGAGAATAGAACAGGGAATGGAGGCAGGGATGGGGACAGGGACCAGGACTGGGACCGGCTGTGGGGATTGGTTGTGGCTTTAGATCTTCCCAGAGCAGAGCAGCTGCTGGCTGCTGTAAAGTTGTTTCTTGTCAAGGCACGTCAGGCTCCAAAGGCAAAGAGCCCAAGGCTCTCCAGTGCCTGTTCAATCTCTCTGCCATAAAGTCCCCATGGAAGCAGGAGCAGCTCTCTGCTGCAAGAGGTCGAAGCTGCGGCTGGTGCAGAGTCTCCAGAGGCAGATGCTCCCTGGCCTTTCTTCTTCTGTTCTTTTCTTCTTCACCTTCTTCTTCCCTCATGTGCTGGTAGTGGTGATGATGATGGTGGGGGAAAGAGAGAAGGACAAGAGAGGAGTGAGAGAGAGCTCTGGATCCAATACAGGGATGTTTTTGGACAAATTACCCAATGAGCCAAAATCATTAACCTGACAAATTTCTCCTAAACCTTTTAGAAATCCATGATACTAAAGTCTACATATAACTTGTGCATATGGCCTATCTGTTCTCTGTGAAGAATATATAAAATATTAATATTGTAATTTTATTTTGTCTGGGACTAAGTTTTTAATGTCTCAATCAGCCAGTATTTTATGGGAGATTCCACGGCTTTTACTTTTCATGGTATTTGAAACATATTTCTACGTGCTTCACACTAAGATTTAAACGTCTACTTCATATCTATGCTACTTAATATTTTTAATTCCTGAAACTAAAACCTAGACATCTATTTAATGTCTGTGTGGTTTCTTGTACTTTAACTTCTCCAAATATTTTAAATTTAATTCTTGCATACTGTTCTCTCCTGGAGGGAGTCAGAGAGGCTTCTCTGTTCCACTCTCCAACAATCAGGAATGGGGACAGGGACAGAGAGTGGGGACTGGGAAAGGGACATTGGAATGTGAATGAAAACATGAACAGGGAATGGGAATATGGGAACAGAACAGGAAATATCAAAAGAGAAATTGGGAAGAAAATATGGGATGGAGATTTAGAATATAGGACAGGGAACAGACATGGGGATAGGGCAAAAGGAGTGGGAATGGGAATATGGGAAGGGGACTGGAAATAAAGAAATGGAAATATGGGAATGGGAATGGGATCAGGAATACGAGAAGGGGAACAGGACAGGGAATATGGGACTGGGAATATGTGAACGGTAACCAGGCAGAGAATACAGGACAGGGAATGATACTGGGAATGGGATCTGAACTGGGACGGGGGTAAGAATGGTGTGAGACAGGAATGGGCTGGGGGTAAGGGCAGTGACAGTGGGGAAAGGAGGATCCTGGACAGGGGACAGCGGGAGCTGGGTGAGGGGGAAACGGGGAGGGTGTCAGGGCAGGGGGTCCTTGATCAGCTGCCCCAGAACCTCCGTCAGCATCTCCCAGTGCAGCCAGAGCCGCTGGGCCTGGGGTGCCCAAAGCCCTGAGAAACCCCCAAGGAAATTTGAAGTCCCTGGAACACAGGGTCCTCTACATCCTCTGGAAGATCCCCCTGTGTCAGCAGGAATGTCTTAGTTCAATGTCTTCATTTTTACCCCGGAACTGGGTGTCTGGGAAGGAGAAAGAGAAACGCAAAGAAAATCCACACCACAGGGAGGCAGCACGAAGCTTTTCCTGCACTCGGGGCACTCACAGGGCTTCTCTTAGTGGAGACGACGTTGGTGTTGGGTCAAGTTAGACCTCTGTGAGAAGCTCTTTCCACACTCAGGACACTCATAGGGTCTCTCCCCGGTGTGGATGCGCCGGTGGCTGACGAGGTTGGAGTTTTTCTTGAATCCCTTCCCGCAGTCGCGGCAGGAGAAGGGCCTCTCATCCCAGTGAGTGCGATAGTGCTGCAGAAGGCTGGACCTGCTCTGAAACCTCTTCCTGCATTTATTACATTCGTAGGGTCTCTCCCCTGTGTGCATGAGTTGGTGGGTGAGTAGGTTGGACTTTTGATTGAAGCTCTTCCCACAGTCGGGGCAGCAGAAGGGCCTCTCCCCTGTATGAATGCGATAGTGCCGGAGGAGATGGAAGTTTGTTTGAAACCTCTTCCTGCATTTATCACACTTGTATGGCCTCTCCCCAGTATGGATCCTCTGGTGCTCAGTCAGGTGTGAGCTCTGGGTGAATCTCTTCCCACACTCCCCACACTCATAGGGCCATTCCCCCGTGTGGATTCTCTGGTGTCTGATCAGGTTGGATCCCCACTTGAAGCCCTTCCCACATTCCGAGCACTTGTGGGGCTTCTCCCCATGGTGAAGCTGCTCACGCAGCCCCAGCTCCAAGCTCCTGCCGCGTCCCTGGCCCGGGCTGGCTCTTTCCTGCTGGGATCCCCGGGCTGTGCGTTTGCAGCCCCTCCTGCTGCGGGATCTGCGGGGCTTTTCCTCTCCGTTGCATTCCTGCGCCGTGGAGCCGCTGCAAACAGCCTCTTGCCCGAGGCTGTGCCACGGGGATTTGTCCTCCCTGCTGTCCGTGCTCAGCTCCTTGTCTGGGGGAGGAAGGACAAGGACAGGATGGGATTATCCTCCATGCCAGAGGCAAGGGCAAGGAGATCCCCCCAGGGCTGTGCTGCAGCCGGGGTCGTGCTGGGCTGGGAGATGGAGCAGGACACAGAGGGAAAGGGGCACTGACTTCCTCCTCACCTGCCTGCGGTTCCCGGGCCATCGACCTCGTCCTCATGGCCTCCTCCTCAATGCAGCCAAGGCTTGGGAAATCCTGCTTTGGGATAGAAAACAAGGGCTGAGCGCGTTGGGTTTGATGGTGGCGCTGCCCAAGGGCAGATGGAGCAGTCAGCGCCCCTTTCAGCCTCGGGGGCCCGGAGCCCGCTCAGCACCAACCTCCCGCACCCCTCCAGGCTGCCGGGGGTCCCCCGGCTCCGGGATCGCCCCTCCGCGCTCTCCCAGCTCCGGGGCTCCCGCCTTCCCCCCCTGGCTCTGGGGGGGATCCCCAGGGTCGATATCGCCCCCTCCCCGCCGATACCGGGAGATCCCACATGGGAGCCGCCAAGATCCCGCAGCGCCATTTCCGGCTCGGCTTTAGGCTCCTGCAAGATCCAAACATCCCCTGAACCGCAAAATAAAATCCTCCCGGAGCCCCGCATGATGGATTTGGGGCGAGCTCCCCCTCTCCACTCACCTGCGGGTTCTTGGGGGGCGATTCTGCCGCTCCCGGGGGACGGTGAGGTCTGTGCGGGCGGGCGGGAGAAGCGCGTGGTTCCAAAATCGCTCCTCCTCTTCCTCCCGCTGCTTCTCTCTCGTCTCCTCCCGCTCCTCCCCTCTCCCCGCGGTCTCCCAGCGCAGCCAGAGCCGCTGGAACTGGGGTGCCCAACGCCCTGAGAAACCCCCAGGTCCCTCCCAGGACCCCTCAAATCCCTGGAACCGAGCGTCCCCCGCACCCCCTGGAAGATCCCCCCGTGTCCCCAAGCAGGTCGTTATTTCACATCTCTATTTTTACAGTGGTTTTGGGTGTGTGGGAAGGACAAAGAGAAATGCAGAGAAAATCCAGGCCACGGGGAGGATGTGCAGCCCCCAGCCAGGTGTCTTCCCAACACGGATCAGCAGCACCAGGGCTCAGGGGGGCTCTGCCCACCGGGGGTCCCTGGGGATCATCCAGCGCAGATCCTGCCATGGGGATGGAGCTGCAGCAGGGCACTGTCTTGGTTGGAAAGACAGGTGTCTGCTGAGGAGCTCTGGAGCCTTTTGAAACGGAAAATGTAAACTCCTTCCCTCTAAATTAATATTACTTGGAAATTAAGGAGCTCCCTGGCAAAGATATGGGATTTAGAATAGCAGTTTTTCACTGGGAAAATGAAAATAGAAGTATAGTAATATAAAGACCAAAACACAGCCGAGTTTCAGCCATTCCCCATATCATTTCAGTGTTGGAACAGTGCTGCAGTGCCCAGAGCCCTGCCAGGCCCGGTGCCCCAGGACAGACACCCCGAGCCCCCCTGCCAGGCCTGGCTTTGCAGGCCGGGCTGTGCGGGGCCAGAGCAATTGGCCGATGGACGCGGCCAGGGAGTTGTGCTCAGCGGCTCCATGGCCGGCTGCAGGCCGGGGATGAGGGGTGTCCCTCAGGGAGGCTCTGCCTGGCCCCGGGGCTCTGCAACGGCTCTGGCAGTGGCCCAGAGAGGGGCTGGAGCTGCCCTCAGCACGGGCTGTGCAGGGACAGGAGCCGAGCGGGGCAGGGGCTGAGCAGAAGCGCTCGGGCTGCGCACGGAGGAGAAGCTCAGCGCGAGCCGGCAGTCGCTGCTGCCGGCCCAGAAAGCAGCCATGGGCTGGGCTGCATGGAGAGGAGCAAGAGCAGCAGCCAAGGGAGCTGAGCGTGGCCCTCGAGGCCGTTTCTGTGAGACCCTGCCTGGAGCTCTGCATCCGTGTGGGGGCCCCACAATGAGGAGGACGCGAAACTGCTAGAATGAGTTCAGAGGACTCAGAGGGAAACAAAGACTGTGCAAGATAATCAGATATTTAATTTTTATTGTAATTATTTACTACTTCTACTGCTATTTCTTCTTTTCCTTCTTCTTTTTCTCCTTCTTAATTTTCTTCTTTTTGTACTTTTCGTACTTCTTCCTCTTCATTTCTGTTGGGAATATTTAGCTAAAGTTCCTAAAGAAGGAAGCTGTGGGTTATGGCCGCTAGGTTGGTGTTCTGAAGATTGTTAACTTACCTTGTTGTATTGAAACCTATGTTCTGTACCCAATATTTGTACCCCTCAGTTCCCTTATGGTCTTGTACTTCCTGGTTCCTACTTCCGCCCCTCTCCTATGTCATTTCCGCCCGCCTGCTGCTGCTGGGAAGGCCCTGCCCCCTATGCAAAACAGTAACACTCCCAGGAGGATATTGGGAAGATAGGAGTCCCGGCCAAGGATAAACACCGAATAAACAAGAAAACTAAGTCGTGGACTGCAGAACAGCTGACCTCCAAGTACGAGGAACATCCTAAGTGACTGAAGGAAAGCCTCCCTGCAGTAACCACCACCTGAGAGGTGACGGACAGCATGGACACCCCTAGACTGAGTGAGCCAACGAGGAGGATCTGTGCTTGCACACGAGGCTGGACTCCCTAGGACCCGACCTCGGATCCTGGCAGCAGACAGCGGCAGCAGGCGGCGGCCTTCCCTCCGAGCTCCCATTTAATAAAAAGAGCTGTTTCTAAATAAAGGCTTCGGCCCTGATTAATTTCTAACAATTTTGGGGGCTCGTCCGGGATCTGGCCACGCCCAGAAGAGGACGTCAGAGGGGGAGGTACCACCCCGAAGAAGCCCTATGGGTCAGCTGGCCACCCCGGACCCGGAACAGCGTGGGACCAGGACAACGCTTGGAGGAAGGTAAGCAAGCCGGTGGCGGGCACGGGGGTGAGCGAGTGAGAGAGTGAATGAGACGGGGGCCGGCAGCCGGCCTAACCGAAGCGAGTGAGGACCCCTTAGTACCGCGGTTCCACACCCCCGCGAGGGGGCTGGCCGGGAACAGGGGGAAGCGAAAGAGCCTGTGTGATTGGGGCATCCCCGGGGTAAACCAAGCCCCTCCCCTCTCGTGTAGTACAGCACACTCCCCACACCCTAGGCTAGGCCGGGTAGCGGAGGGCCCCGCTGGGACCTAGAGAGTGTGGTAAGAAACCTCCGTGGGTGTGGGAGTAGCCCGCAAACCTCCTGGGTGTCGTAGTGGCCCTAAATCTACGGGGTGTGGGAGTAGCCCTCAAACCTCCTGGGTGTCGTAGTGGCCCTAAATCTACGGGGTGTGGGAGTAGCCCGCAAACCTCCTGGGTGTCGTAGTGGCCCTGAATCTACGGGGTGTGGGAGTAGCCCGCAAACCTCCTGGGTGTCGTAGTGGCCCTAAATCTACGGGGTGTGGGAGTGGCCCGCAAACCTCCTAGGTGTCGTGGTAGCCTGTAAATCCACGAGGTGTGGGGTTAGCCTTAGGCGTAAGCCTTCTTAGGCCTAAGCCTTAAAACGCTCCAGGTGTGTGTTGAGTGACATTCCTTTATCAGTTTTATTGCCCGTCAGTAATTTTCCTTTTGGGTAGGGGCACCTTATAACTTTCTGTACAAAAGGAATTTATATTCTGATTTAGAAAGGGCCAAATTATTTTTTTTGTCTTGTTAAAAGTTACGTGTTGTGTTGCCTGTCAGTAATTTTCCTTTTGGGTAGAGGCACCTTAGGATTTCTTTTAGGCCTAATTGGAGGCAGTGGTAGCGCTACGCTCCAGGTGTGGGGTAAGCATGGAACAGTGCATGGGAAAAGTTAAGAAGATCCAAGGGGAAGATGACCCTATTCCCCTAGACAGCCCGTTAGGGCAACTGCTACGAAGATGGGATGTAGAGGAAAATTTGAACGGGTTAGATAAGATTATGATGATCCATTATTGTGCGAAGGTGTGGCCCACCTTAAATCTCTCTAAAAAGTGGCCGAGATGGGGGACCAGTGACCCATGGATGTGCACACAATTAGTGCAACATCTACGGGCCCGTGGGAGGTCAGACTCGGAACAGCTCCGATATGCCACTTATTGGGAGAGACAGGGGTTAAGAACTGAGAGGGTTAAAGAGTGTAAATTGAAAAAGAAGGAAGAGAAAATTGAAGGAAAAAAATGAGGAATGTAGTGTGCATAGACGGGACTCCTTAGAACATTTACCCCCTCCTCTCCCACCGGAGTATCCAGTAGTGGCCACTACTCCTTCACCATTTTCTCCCTCTACTCCTCTCCCGGTATCCCAAACCTCTACTCCTCTCCCGGTACCCCAGACCTCTACTCCTCTCCCGGTATCCCAGACCTCTACTCCTCTCCCAACACCTCAGGCCCCCACCCCTCTCTTGGCACCCCAGGCTTAGAGACATGAGAGAACAGAACACTAACCATTCTATACATGTTTAAACAAACTATGAAATTAAATGGTATATCGGTTTCATTGTATCACAACTAGACTGTTTTAAAGGTAGCTTTCTAAATAACTGATATGTCAGAATGCCCTGTTTTCAGGAAGCCCTGAAATAGAGTAATGTACCTTTATAGTAGCTTGAACACAGTTGGAGAGTATATCACTTCTGTGGCTTTTGTACTTCTGATACTGAAATAAATCAGTTGAATTTATTATAAATCATGCACTGATTCAGGAACACAATCAAGACATTATCAGCAGACAGAAGTCAATTTATATAAAAGCCAGTGCCAAAAATACCTGTTTGGCAGATGTGGTATCTTGTTCTTCTGTTCTTTGCTTCCTGTCAGATTTACTGAGAGACATGCCATGTTCCTGTATCATCTCATGAACCTGTTAAGCAGCACTCCTCATGTTAGCATTTGAAATATTTTGCTTACAGTAACTTCATTAAACTTCTAATATGAATACTATTAGTGTCCTTTTAAAGATGAGACAGAAACAGATTATGATGTGTGTAGAGTCAGGACTTCCTGCTGGAGTAGAATACAGAACTCCATCCTTGAGTTTTAAATAAAAAACCACTTTAGTTGTGTTGTTTGTTTGTTTTTTTTTATCATTATTTTGTGCTGGGATTTTAACAACTAGTACAAAAAATCTATGACGTAATTCAGAATAGTTGTTTACCACCGGCATTGTATATTTGTCCTGACATTTAAGAATTAAAGATAAACTCAGTCTCAGAAAATGAATTCTGGTTTCAGTTCTGTTACTGAGAAATGACTGGAATCACTTTTTTTAATCAGAAGATAACGTGAAATTATAAATAATTGTATTCGTATCAAACACCAGAATGTCTTTGAAAATTATAGTGGCTTCTTAATACAGACTTGGGGATACTTCATAATCATTATAATTGGAAAGTTTCTCTTAGTATCCACTTAAGTAAACCTATATTTGTAGAAAAGGCAGGCTAGAGAAACTTTCCAACTATAAGGGTAGTGATACACTAAAATATGCTTCCCATGGAAGTTGTTAAATTTCCATTATAGAAGTTTTAAGAAGAGGTTTATGAAACATCTCATAGGGATGGACTGTAGTATATTTCATATTGCCTGTGTGCAGAGATGGGTGATCTTTTGAAATCTCTTCCAGATCTACATTTCTCTGATTCTTTATCCAAAATACTTAGTATCCACTAAGAGCCTTTCAGAATATTTAAAGACATCCATGATGTTTGATTTATGATGGGGATATAAAGTTATATTCTATAAGCTTAACTAAAAACAGATCCCAGAAATATTAAGTCAAAGACACGGAAAATGGTTGCAATAAGTGTATTTGGTCTTGGATTTTGTTAATGATCTCAGAGTCATGATAGTCAGATTTGATTTATGCTGCTAAAGATAACTTCTCATTCCTTGGTTTCATTTGTGTCAAGTTGCCACAGCAGGTAAAAGGACATTATTTTTGTCAAGGCAAAATAAAGAACAGCGAGCTAAGGAAACCAAGACTCAATTTCTTCTGGGACGCACTGCCTTTCTACCAATTTTGGTAGAATTTTTTGTGACTTGTACTCAGACCTTTATTTGTCCTTGAATAAGCTTATCATATCTAGTGCATACCAAACTTATACATAAAAATCAGCTTATACTGAAAAATAACTCATAAAGCTCATTTCAGACTGTCTTCTAGCTTTGTCCTCTTGATGTAAAAAGCAGAGATCTGAGCTCTCCAAAATTTGTAATTAGTTCACTTTTTAAAATGTGCTTCCATTTCAGTTTCTTGCAGTGTGCCACAGTTAAGGTTACTGCTCAGTTTCTATACAAGCTCCTCTGCTTGATAATCTGAAAACTGAATTATTTGATGTCAGCTTTGGAGTACTTCATAGCTGTCCATCCCCTTGATTCCCTTAATAGAAGTTGGTATTACCAAGAAGGATAGCTGTGTTAGCTTTGTCTTTCTTGGTAATCATACTATTTCTAGAACCAAAGAAATGGCATGTGCTGTTCAAAGAAGTTTTCTTCTTCATTCCATGCTCCTGGCTATGAATCCTGGCTCTTACATGACTTTTCAATGGACTTGGTCACCTCTTACCTGCTCCCCTGATGGGGTAAGTAGGATTAGTGCTGCATGGATATGCTAAATTTACTCAGTGCATAGTTGGACAAGTGCCACCTGAGCCAGCAAAAAGAAAATAAAATAGCTAGGGCTGGTTGAAAAAGTTGGAATAGTTTCCTTTATAGGAGGTCATTGGATCGAGCCATTACAGGCAACTTTAAAGCCTATATGCCAAGGTTTCAGACCTTCACCCATTTTGACACAGCAAAAGCAAATTAAAGTTGGATTTTTTTTCTTTTTTAAACAATTTCTGCCTAATTGTCTCTAGTGCTTTGTATTTAAATATCTCACGTTCAGTCCTTAATCCTGGAAATTCTGACAACTTCAGAAGTATTATATCAGTATATGGATGTAGAAAATATATATTTCTTCATCAAAAATACTCCTTCAAAAATAAGTCTACCATACTTAAACTGGGAGACAGTTTTTAGATTTACAATATTAAATTAAATCATTCTTAGAAGAGGCTTGAAGAAGGAGGTAACATCTCCCTTTCTTAATGAGGTCAGTATTGTAGGGATGATCTGAAAAATGTTTAGGTGGACTCTTCTTACAAGATCTTCTACAGTTACTAGATGCCTCCCAAATGTCTTTCCCATCTCATTTTCAGGAAAGAGTATGAACAGCCATAAAAGCATCACTGAAAATCACATGTAGACTTCCACCTAACGTAACTTCCTACATCTATAGAAATGCCTTGCAAAGTTGGATCCACCTGTGTGACAGCTTTGTTCTTGATGAGATGTGTGATTTGGATGAAGCTGTGAATCAGAAGTGAAGTGTCAGTTAATGTAAAACATGACTTTCTCCACATGTTTAAAACTCCGATGACCTTGATACCAAATTACCCAAGTGTATTCACTCTCTGGTTCCACTGCCATCTCCTTTGCACTATGACATTTAACCAGAAGAGATGCCCATTTTTAATTTCATTTCAGATCACATTTAGAAATAAGATTCCTGCATCATAGTTTCCTATATGCAGAATAACAGTTTGTATCTGTAAATGTGTTTTTATAGAGAATGTTACGTAGCTAAGGTTGAGTTTTTAGTCAGAATGGTAAGTTACCTGCTTACGTGTTGTGTTTGGTTACATATTGGAAGTGCAAGGGAAGTTGGTGTGGTGCAGAAGAGCTTTAAGAGTTCACAACATAATGCAGTGTCAATTAATTTGTAATGCCAAGATGAATTTCCTGCTGTCAAGTTTCAGTTTACCAGATGTGCTGTTTACTTACTCTAGGATTGGGGAACGCCTCCCTAGCATAGTTTTGCAAACTACCTTTCTTAGGAAATTTCCATACAGTTACAGGCTTCAGTATGAGTGAATTTCTGCCACTTCAAGATTTAAAGAAATTACTAGAATTTTGCTGTTTGTGAAAGCATCCTTTGCTTGAGTGGCTTCAGAATTGCAATTAGGATATCAGGGAGATGTAGAGAGAGATGGTTCACTCAGTAAAATGCACTTCTGTCCAGAGCTCAAGCCATACAGACCAACAGTATATCTAATGCCATCCTTTCTGGTGGGATCTAACAGGAATACAGCTTGTGCTGGTTCTCTGCAAGTAAACTGTCATCCTGTGAGGTCAGATGAATTTGCCCACCTGTAAATGTTGTTTCTCTTGAACAAACTCAGCCCACAATTATCTTTCCTTCAATTTTGTTGTTTGCTTCTGCCTGAGATACATTACTGTTTATATCCTAACTCTGTAATTAATTCTTTCTTCAATTATTCTAATGTATTTTGTTTCACAGTATACTTATTCTGAATTTAGTCTTGCTATGCATAATTTATTTATTACATGCAGTGTTAAAAAGGGTGGACGCACATATCTCGAATCAAAGGACCCCTACCCCCACCGTGCCCCCCTTCTGACTCTGCAACTACTCCCCACCAGTGGACTTCTAAACGTGACCCTAAGACCCTGAAAGTGACATTGAGAAAAGAACCAAAAAGGGACTAAAGACTGAAAAGCCTGAGAAGTTGATCAAAGTTGCAAATTCAGTTACTGACCATGGTTACTAGTTGCCGTTGTAGTGCTTTATAGTATAAGTAAGTTAAAAGGTTACAGTTATATTATAAAGTTACAGTTGTAAGGCTCTATAGGACAAGGAAGTTGTTAATAAGTTACCTGTGGTATTGAAGTAACCCGTTAAATAAATGGTGCTGAAAAGCAATACTCCTCCCATAGTACCACTCATACAGAACCCAAAATTAATTTGTCCCCTCATGGAACATTTTCCCAGTAAGGCGCCAACTAAATTATTAGATAAAAAGGAAGGGGAAGTAGGAAGAGAGGAGACCGCAAACCCTCCAAGAACAGGACCGGTTACCAAGAGGCAAGCCCGGGTGGTATCAAGAAAAGGGATCCGCACCGGACTCTTGGTGAGGTTACTGGTAGTCCAAATTGCCGCGAGCCTGGCAGAAGGAGGATGCCCACGGTGCTATAGTCCGGTCTATGAAGGGGAAGACTTGCGAGCTCTCTTTCAAGTCCACACACAAATACACCCTTCTTGTTCAATAAGGCACAATTGGCTGTATGTGAAGAGAGTGGACAAAAATATTGGCTAGCCAAGAACATCGCCCCTTTTGGGCGGCGCCTGACCGGAGAATGTCCTATCAGGGAGTGGTTCTGCATTGAAAATCTAGATAATATCCCAGAGGTTGAAGATCTAATTAAAGAAAAGTTCATACCTCCAAGAGATATTGAATTGGATGAGGCTCATAGTGAAGTTAAAGACCCCAGAAGAAGAGCCTAGCAAAACAACCGTAGTGAGCCCTGGAGAGGTACAAACTGCAAGAAGCCTATACCAAAAATTTCAAAAGCTTCGAAGGCTCTACCCAGAAGAGCCTGAGACAGCATCTTGATGCGGGACTATGTCCCGATCAAAGATTAAGAGGGGGGATATTGTTGGGAATATTTAGCTAAAGTTCCTAAAGAAGGAAGCTGTGGGTTATGGCCGCTAGGTTGGTGTTCTGAAGATTGTTAACTTACCTTGTTGTATTGAAACCTATGTTCTGTACCCAATATTTGTACCCCTCAGTTCCCTTATGGTCTTGTACTTCCTGGTTCCTACTTCCGCCCCTCTCCTATGTCATTTCCGCCCGCCTGCTGCTGCTGGGAAGGCCCTGCCCCCTATGCAAAACAGTAACACTCCCAGGAGGATATTGGGAAGATAGGAGTCCCGGCCAAGGATAAACACCGAATAAACAAGAAAACTAAGTCGTGGACTGCAGAACAGCTGACCTCCAAGTACGAGGAACATCCTAAGTGACTGAAGGAAAGCCTCCCTGCAGTAACCACCACCTGAGAGGTGACGGACAGCATGGACACCCCTAGACTGAGTGAGCCAACGAGGAGGATCTGTGCTTGCACACGAGGCTGGACTCCCTAGGACCCGACCTCGGATCCTGGCAGCAGACAGCGGCAGCAGGCGGCGGCCTTCCCTCCGAGCTCCCATTTAATAAAAAGAGCTGTTTCTAAATAAAGGCTTCGGCCCTGATTAATTTCTAACAATTTCAGTCTTATTCTTATCCTCATGCCTATTTTTATTGCATTCTTATTGATATTCTTATTCCTATTCTTCTTCTATTTTGTTTTGTATTCCTAACTACTATCCTATTTCCTATGTAGTGCTACTCTTTTTTCCGCTTCGTCAATTTTTTCTTAGCATTCCTATTGTAATTCTACTTTTTATGTTTATTTTTCGGCTCTTTTGGCTGGGATTTTCGTGGGGTTTTTTTGGTTTTTTTTGTTTTGTTTTGTTTTTTGCTACAACTACTACTATTTTTAAAAGCAACATTCGTTTTTTTAAATAGACTTGCTTGTGTCATGGTCCTGCTGCGGTCAGGCATTAGAAGAACTCCTTCTGGGCAGTGGCAGAGTCGCTGTCTCTGGAAGTGCTTGAGGTGTTGGATGTGGCACTTCAGGACACGGTCTCAGGTGATGGTGGTGGTGCCAGGCTGCCGGTGGGAATGGAATGCTGTCCTGGTGTCTCGTCCCCTCGTTGCTGCTCGGCATTCCAGCTGGGCACGCGGCACCAAGTGTCCCCCGGGCGCTGGTGTGGGGCTGGCGTCACACATCTCTGGAAACGCTTGGTCAATGGACTCTTCCCAGTCCGATGGTTCTTCATAACCATCTGCTGACACCTCTGGGGAAGAGCTCATGTTCACTGTGTTCTTCCCAGTCAGACAAACTCTGGGAGCCACCATCCTGTCCCTGGCTAAGACCTTGCTCTGAGAGTTCTTTGCATTTCGAGAATTCTTGGATGCTGCTGACATGACAGTAGGACAGCTCTTCCTGCTTCCATCCATCCACACTGGAGGGCTTGTGGTAGCAACCGGCTTCTTCTGAGTACAGCTGCCCCCGCACTGGAGGGCTTCCAGCCCCTTGTTCTGATGCACTGATTAAAATGCTCTGAAATGGCTCTGCCTGAGTCAGGGTGTGAATGAGGCCACGTGCCAAAGTCAGTAGTGTGGGTTTTATTGAAGAGTAAATGAGAGACAGAGAGAATGACAGAGAGAGCAAAAGAGAAATGGAAAAGGGGTGGGGGGAGAGAAAGAGAGTGATAGAGAGAGATTAAGTAGAAAACCTCAGCACTCTGTGCATCCCAATGGCATCCTGCTGTCTGATGGAGAGCACCCACAGATCCCTTGGAGATGGATCCCCATGGCATCCTGTGGGTGCTCTCCATCTCCATGTTCTGAGGCTCAGGGTCCCCCACAAACACAGTTCAGGGGTTGGTGCACACCTGGGCCGGGTGGGAAGGCCCAGGTACCTGCCCTGGCAGGGACAAGTCTGAGCCAGGCTCTTGCAGCAGCCTGTGCCTCTGTTGCATCCCTTTGCATCAGGAGCAGAGCTGTGCTGCAGGGCCTCAGCAGAGCCTGGGCAGCGCTTTGGGGCTGTTTGATGGATTCTGGCCCCTCCTCAGCTGCCCCTCACGGCAATGTCCCGTGGATTGGCCTTCCCGGGTGGGGATTTTCCTGCTGGGGCAGTTTGTGTGAGGGAGGATGGGTGTTTACTGCCTGTGAGCAGAGGTTACGCCACAGCCCCAGAACTGTCCTGGTCCCTCCCTGGCTGTGGGGAGTGTTTCAAACGCGGCCTCAGCAGATGAGCCTGTGGGCTGCGGCCTCCCCCAGCCCGAGCCTGGCCCGGGCTGATTTTCAGATCAGCTGCTGGGTTTGGCTTTCTTGTGGATACATTCCCCTGCCTCGGTCTTGTTTCCTTGTCCCTAAACCTGAGGTAATTGAACAATGGTGTCACTTTTATTGTGCCTCAGGTGCTTTTAGGCAGCTCCAGCCCCAGCCCAAAGCTGCAGTCAGGGGCAGGAGGGCTGGGCCTGGTCTGTCTGATTTGGATGCCCGGGGCTCTGCCACTTGGTTTGTTATATCTCAGTCCGGGTGAGGCAGAAGCAGGCAAGTAGTAACACCCCTCTGGTCTGGAATGAAAAGCTCCTCCCTCCCATAGGACTTTGAAGGCACATATTAATCTCTTGAATTCTATTGGTTTATACAGTTCTTCCACCTCTGGTTGCCTCCTGGTGATTCTACTTGCATTCCCCCTAGGACGTTCTCTACTCTCCTTATCCTTATTTGTCCTTTTTTTCAATGCTCCACCCCTGTTTCTGCATTGGTTCCCCTGGTTTTTTACCCCTCCTCTGCACCATTTTCCCTGTTCCCATTGTCCCTTGACCCTCAGATTCACCATTTCTTCCCTGTATTTAACCCTGTGGCCTCACCCAGTTTTCATCTTTGTCCCTGGACCCTGTTTGAGGCAATAAACTGTTCTTGGAGCTCCATACAAAGTCCCATCCTTTCCCTGTGTTTGTTGGCAATGCAATAAGCGTGCTCCCGGCTTGGAGAGTGCTGATCGCTCGCACACACCTCTGAAAGCATACTGCTTCAGTTTCAGTCTCTTTATGCAATTTAGCCATAACAGGCAAAAAACCTTACATATTAATGTTTAAACTATTATCCAAAACATATCTGTCTCTTACAATCATTGAAAGAGGAAAATGTCTGTTTTAAGTGGAGCTTTACACCCAGATATCCTGGTGGTTCAGAATCAGATGAAACAAAGTCTCTAAGTCAACAAATTATAAAGGAACTAAGCAAAGTCTTAAGAGAATACTGGAATCAGTTGTTGAGATAAGGAAGAAAGCAAATAAATTATTACATGACCCACAGTCAAACAGATAAATTGATAAAACAACTGCAGTAACAACAATGAAAATAATAGCTATTATTGTTCTATTCAGAATTGCAAATTCCTAGGATCCAAAGAAAAACAGGAATGTGTATTAGTGGCAGCAGGCAAAGTCAATGATGTTTCTTCTATGATAATATCAGTTCTGTGCAGCTGCTTGAAAAATTTGCATGTAATAGCAAGAAAGAACATCTGCTGCTGAGTATGCAGCAGACCACCAAAGCTGCTGTAGAGAAGAGGTGGGAGGAAGAGATTGATAAGAACTACATCATAATAAGCAAAACATGAAGTGCCATCCCACTGAATAGCACGACCTCTATTATCACTTTTTAAGTAAATTACTCCCACTTCTCAACCAGAGACTAGTGTTCATGATGATGGAGGTAGCTGCCATAGGTGGGTTAAGCTGCTGGTAAATTTTCTAACACGGGATAATGTTCATGGAATGAATGTTTTTCAGAGACTTCCAAAGTATCAAAATCCTTTATGTGAACTTGTGAGCACATCTTCCAACAGGTACAGAGCTAAGGTGGGGAAGCAAGGAGATAAAAGATACACTTGTCAGATACAAGTGTGGAAAATGATACCAGACTAAATGTATAAGGATCCATTTGTGACTAATCACGTGTAATGGGAGGCATGGGAGTCAGATGCATAAAAAGCTGTTGCTTCAGGCATGATTCTTAGTGCTGTAAGGGCCTTGTTTTCATTTCTCTTTAGCTCAGTAAAGTCATTCTAATGGTTCACTACACTGAAAAGCAAGAAATTACAAGATGGAGTTCTCAAATGAAGTTGCTACCTGCACAACGCAAAGAAAACCATGTGGGTTTTCCTTTCTGAGTATCTTGGTAATTCAGAAATTCAGTATTAAGGGCATGTAAACTAATATTTTTATTTATATCTAAAATTTGTGGGCTTTATTTCATATGTATACACATAGGCATAGACTTTTAGGGAACTTTGTTTTTTTTTTTTAGGAGTGATAATAAAGCATTTTGTTTTATTTCCATTATTTTCACATGCCTATGTTACTTGTCTTTCTCTATGCTGCTATACCATCCACGTTAAAGAAAATATATTTGGGATCATTTCAGGACCCATTTATACTGCAGCACTGCTCAAAAGATGTTTAAGATGGGTTATATTTGGGATGAGAGGAGCGCAATTATCTAATAATCTAATAATAATTTAAAAATCTGTGCTACCATCTGTGCAAAAGCCCTGATAGAGGCTCTACTTCAGGACAGTATGACTTGCTTATAAAATGAATCTGTATCTTTAGCAGGCCAGTTTTTTACTATCAGAACAATCTTTGTTTTCCCCATTTTATGCACAGAGGTCCATTTCTAAGAAAGGTAACTAAGAGGGTATTGCTGTTATAAAAAAAAAACATTGTACTTGCTGTGTGCAACAGTTCTGATTAATGGATTCTGTAAAACAGAGGGAACTGAATTTATAGTATAATCTTTAGAATTTTGTGAGGTACAATATTATGAGGTGCCAAGCGTGGTTATTAGTCACAGAAGGATCTGAGATTTGCTTGTTTAATCAGTGAACAGAAATATTTAAAAAAAAATGTAATTTTGTGAGTCACTACCATTGAGCTATTTTTTGCAGAAATTATTTTCTGATTTTGAGCAATGAGCAAAGCTGTTCAAAACCTGTTCTCTCTTCTGCCATGCACCTGTGAGCCCCTGGAGTGCAAGCTAGTGTGCAGTTATGGTGCTAGCCCCATGTGAACAGAGTTGCAGACCATTTTAGTGTTTCAGCTTCATCTAGAAATAACAGCTGCATAGTACCATGGATTTATATAAATATAAAAGCATTTCTAGTTACACATAAATAAAATGTACACTCTGAAAACTGCAATTCGTTTTGCCTTCAGAGCCTGAGGAATAAATGGTAAGTAACAGGAACAGAAAAGGGGGAATGAGATCCTGAGGAGACTGCCTTATGCAGCTCCACCACCTGCACAGTCACAGACAACTTTTGCTTAGCCAGCTGGAGTGACTTTTGTTCAGAAAGCTTCTGTCAAGTACGACTTCTTTTGGCATTCTCTTAGTCTGAATGGCCTGCTGATTGAGTTAGGGGGAAGGTAAGAAGAGGGGAAAAGAGAAGGGGAAAAATAATTATGTTTTAAGACATTTTGCTTTCCTCTATTGATTGTACATATAATAAGGAGTTTAGTAGAGTTTTCTCCCTCTTCTGTTCTTCCAACTGTGGAAAAAAGGTAGGATATGATACTTACCTGTCCAGACTCAGACAGCACGGAAAATTCAGGAGATATGTATACTCAGAAACAGAATGGAATTGAAACACGCACAAAAAAATATTTACTGGTAACTATTCTATGTCATGGACTTTCTTTAAACCTCAGACTGAAATCTGAAATGCTTCCATTGCTTCACCTAATACCCATAAAATGTAAAAGCAAGGCTTTTTAGCATTTTCTGGAGCATCCTGTTCTGTAATGACTCTAGATGTTTATTTAAAAAACACTTTGGAAGAGAGTTTTTGTATGAGACACTTCTCAAAGTTGTGTCAAGTAAGAGACTTTCTGATAGGCAGCTTCTTATTAATATTTGCCTCTTGTGAGTCATAATTCATTTTGTCACAGACTAAAGCAGCAGTACTTTGCTTTTATTGAAATGATAGCTTTGTTGACTATTCAGTGTTTGCAGCCATTGCATAACAAGGGTCACTTTGTGCCTCTTCTGTCACCACGACCTTCAGATTAGTGCTTTACTTTCCACTTCAGTCTAACATCCTGCTTTCATTTACTTGGTGGTTCCATGGTTCAACAGCACTTAGAGAGATGTTGACAGCAGATGGAAAAGTTTGAAGATGCACTTGTTTAAAATAAGACTGTCTATACATGTTGTATACCAAATTTATTCTCTTTCTCTTTTCAGATTAATGACAGTTACTTTAAATGATAGCTTTGTTTTTATTCTTAAACAATTGCAATTTTTTTTGTTTTCTCGTTGCCCTCATCCTTTCCCTCTGCCCTACCATCCCCTGAGCCTCACATCTGTGCAAGGGATTTGTCTCTCAGCCTATACTGAGGTCAATCAGTTGTCTTTCTACTAGAAGTTAGTACATACAGCTTTGGGAAGAACAGTATAATATCTTCCAAAGATGTTGTGAATATGATGTACCCTTCTCACTGCAGCTGACATGAAAGCTCAGCTTGAGGAAGGGAACACTCTGAGGTTCTTTGTGTCTTGACAGTCCTGAGCTGCTGTTCCACCCTGTAGAAGTAGGAGCTGTTTCTTGTCATCTGTCCTGAAACAGCCTCTGTGGTAGGATTGACAAATACATACTCCAGGACTCAAGGAAACAAATTTAACTTCCAGATGGCATGTTGACTCACAGAAATTTTCTCGCATTCACAGGGATAATGGGGACACAGAAACACACCTACGTGGACTGTGCAGTCTAACAGGAATGCAGAATCTTGCTGGAACTGAGTCTGGTGCTGTATTTTTGTTTGAATAAGGTAATTGTAACAAAACTAACTCTTCAGTATTTCTCTTAATGCTTTAGACATGTATCTCACTACTCTTCATTCTGAAATAGAATGTTATTTATTTTATCTTTTAAGTTAAAAGTATTTTTAAATGGGATGTCCTTTGAGACACATGACAAAACATTGATCATTTTTACACCTTTGGAAATATTTGGATATTTTCCCTCAGTTTCATTTGATGACAACCAGTACTGTTGTGGTCAAAATTGCTACTTTAACTTTTGTGTTACCCACAGTAAACCACTGTAATTATGAAGAAATCAAATTCTGTTAATGCTTGCTGTCCTGTTTGATGGTGACTCTTGTTTCTTGATAGTCTTGGAATGTACTGCCTAAGTCATCTCTTCTCACATTCCTTAATAGTGTTTCAACCCCTTTCAGTCAGAAATAAAAGCAGGGCACTCAAGTGAATTTATTTTATTAGAAGTTTTTAATGACCTGCAGGTATTAAATCAAGTGAGTTTTGTGTGATCTGGCTTTATTTAATCTGTCCCTAGCATTGGACATGCTGGATCAGGCACAGAAGATGCTCTTGCAGCACCAAGTACTTTGACTGCCATGAGTGTTTGGAGTCCACGGGAGTGCACTGCTGTTGTGTTGTGCGTTTCTGAACATGCATTTCAGGGGATTGGCTCAGGTAGGAGGGGGCAGTTGACTGTTAGCATTTATTGTCTCATTGTTTGCTATTCTAATTTTAGTCTTCTTTTTGCCAGCCTGTTCATGCATCTGTTCATTCCTATGGCTTATGTTATCACTTATACACAGATGACACATAGATCCACAGTTCCTGTTGGTGTTCCCAGACTTTGCCTTTGTATTTCTCTGCCTGCATCATCTCCATAACTGGATACATACTAATCTTTTATTGCAAACAAAGAAGTCGAAAAGGATTCTCTTTAATCCTGTTGTGTACGTTTTCTGCTCATAAGTATTTCATGTCTCAAATATTGCTTCTCTTTCCCTATGCTACAATACTGTGTGAAAGTTTAAAAATGTTCATTATCATTTATTGTATAATTAACAACTTGCACATCAAAACTGCATTTTTTCCCAATTGTATGCATGTTTTTTTTTGTTTGTTTGTTTGTTGTTGCTTTTTGGTTTTTGGGTTTTTTTTTTTTAATGCAACTCTTCAAGTATTTTAATTTTGTTTTTATTGCTTATATTACAGATCAAAAAAATCCCTCAAACAAATGATCCCTGGTCTCTGCAAGTCAGGCAGAGCACAAGTTATAAGACTGCCACCTTTCAGTCCAGTGACCTAAATTTAGATTACAGAAAATACAAAAGCTGCTGCCTGCTTTTTGCCATGCACAATCACTTTTATATGATTTGACTTCTTTTTGTAGACTTGCCCAGAATATCAATTCTGTTTATAAATTGTGTCTACTCTTTTTCTTTCCTAAACTGTAGGAGCTATAAATATAGTAAACACCATTTTTGAACAGCTTTTTCCTCTCTGGTTTCTTCTATATTAGATCTTCCTGACTTTTAACAGCATCATTTGTCAGCTTTCAGTGTATTTTCAGTTTTGATTTAAACTTTATCTTCAGTCAATTTTTTCAGAATATCTACCATTTTGTTGCACGCTATTTATAATTTAATTTTTGGCTTGTCACATGTTCTTTTTATTCAATATCCATTTCATGTTAAAAATATTTAAATTACTTAATAAGGCATAGTCAAAGATTGATAACACAGCTGTCATTATTGCTTTTCCTTGTTGGCAGTTCTATGCATTCTAATTTTTTGCTAATGTCATTCTTTTGCCCTTATAAAATATATGTTTAATTTATTTGCCAAAAGTTTTCACTATGACAGCTGTAAATATACACAATTATTGCAACATTAATGGTTTCTTATCTATAAGAAACTATCCCTTCTGGTGTTTCTATAACTGGTGTGTTGACATTCATTAAGAGTGGCTAGTCTTGTTCTAAAGTGATGGTGAAGGAAGCACCAGCATGCTGCTTGTATTGAGCTAGAGAACCAGCCTCAGCAGCAAAGGTGGAAATCCAGCAGGGAACCAAGGACATAGTTAAAAATTTGGGCATAATTTGGGGGAATTCCTGTGGACTTACAGGTCAGATGTAGACTTCCAGTTCAGACTGAAAATCAGAAAGTCTTTGGAAGAGATGACATCCAATGTAGGGAGCAAGTGAGGTAAGATGCTGCTGGGGGAAAGAGTTTATTGCCACATGTGGTAAGCAGCAATTTAATTCCCTCCACCATTGCCAGCAATTCTTCTGGGACTGGACTTTGCATATTGACAGTTGTAGCATAGGTGCACACAGTTAACCTAAACTTTTGTCACAGCTTGAAAAGCAAATAATTAATCTGGTGAGTAAATGGACTGAAGGGAACCTTATTTGCACGCAGTCAGCAGAACCCCATGGATTTCTCACGGCTGAGATGTGTAAATTTGTTAGAACTCATTGTCTTGATTTATGTTCTCTATGATGCACTGGGTGTGGTACAGCTGAGTTGCTGGGGAGTGAGATGTGTCAAAGGCACCAGCTGGGAAATGACGTGTTTGTCAGACAATGTTGTTTAGTTTTGTTATGTTCAAGCTTCATGTGATGACAGACCAAACCATTCTTGCAGAAGCTTAGAACTTGTGGATGTTTTATTCCAACTCCTTATGTAGCTGTTGAGTGTTTCTACCCCTCTCACTCTCACCCAGGCAATACATCTGCTTTTTGCACAGGAGCTATTTAATTCCCCGTAATTAAGCACGTGGCTTCTTGAGGTTGTGTCTAGTCAGACTTACCCCCTGGCAGGAAATGTATTGATAAATGCAAGGTTTGTGCAGCCACCAGAGACTTCAGGGATTGGCATGCTGTTTGTAGCTGCTGGAGCAGCACGCTGGGGACATGTGACACAGTGCTCCACTGTTGTTTTGATAGATGTGCTTGAAGACATGAAGAATGTGCAACTGCTTTCTTCTCGGGCTTCCAAAAGAATAATAATGCTACTGTATGTTAATTTCTAACAGCCCACAACAAATCCTGCTGGGAAATAGATAATAAGTCATGAAAACATTAGATGCTAACAGCATGACAAGTGCTTTTAGCTGTCCTTGGGGATTATGAAAGATGAGATTGCCTCATCACTGTGGCTTGTGGCCAAGGAGCCTATGTGGGAAGGTCTGGAGTAATGAACAGACAGAACTGGAAGACAGTTTGGTGGGTTTGTTGGGATCAGAAGACTGGAAAGAAAACCAACAGAGAGGAGGAGGAATGCTAGGCTCAAGGAGCAGATTCCTGAGCCTCCTACAACCACTCAGGGTTTTCTGGAGACACCAGCAGGCTTCAGCTCATGTCTAAGGTGTGTGCTGGAGCCTGGCTTGTTGGGATACCTGTGCCTAATGCCCGTGAGTGGTTTCATGAAGAACCACCAATTGGCCTTTTTTTCTCCAAAGCTGTAGCTCTTAATTAAAAATTTGCACCCAAAATTACATTTTTGGTCACATGATGTGTACCTACTCTTTTGTCGGAAAATCCTGGTAGTAGCCATAGGTGGACTTTTTATAAATTAAAGGGTTTTTTTTTTAAATATTGATTTTACAAAAATATTTTTAATTCTTTTGTGTTCATATTCATTTTCATTTTCATTTTCTCTTTCCTTTTGAAAATAATGTTAAGGTTTGTGTCCTATAAACTTATAAATTAACATGCAAAAATATTAGCAAGAGGAAAACAGAAATTCAAAGTAGAAGTTTAACAGATGTTTTAGCCATCCAGATCTTTCTAACACATTAGAATTTTTTTCTGACCAAATCCATGGTGGTCTCAAGGCTTGTCTTTTTTTCCTCTCATTTTGCTTCTCATCCAAGCAATATTCTTCCTAAAGTTCTTCTTAAGGTGATAATACTACTACAGGCAGAGTAACTGGTTTTTGATGTGATTTCCTTGGAATTGTTGCCAAAGGAATAGTGATGTAGAACAGCTGAAAAATAACAGGACTGACATGGTTCTGAAGGTATTGGTGAAAATACTCAGTCCCATTAGGTGAATCAGAATAGACAAGGAAAGCATGTTTGATTTCCTTTTAAGTGATATTTGTGGTGGCCTTATTTCAGACACGAGGATTTCCACCTTGCAAGTAAGACATCAACACTGCCTGATTTTTCTTGGCCAAAGTCATTGCCAATTACAACTGTGAGATGGGTGTACATTTTCTTGCTTTTGCATATTTTTCAAGCTAACTCTGAAGAAACCCATGCTTACCTCTGGCTTGGCACTAAAATGTAAGCTCAGTAACAGAACAGCTACAGTGCAGTGATACCATTTCAGGGTGCTGAAAAAAGGATATAAAAGGCATATGACTGAGGGTAAAAGTCCCATACATGGGGCTGAGATCCAACAGATTAGTCCATTTGTGGCTGAAACACTACTAAAGATTATTTTTCTCCTTCAAAATCAAGTGTTTGCTGCAAACTGACTATGGGGGCAAAGGAAGGGAAAAAACTGAAAGCTCAAACAGAGCAAAGAAGTCCTGAGAAGCACAAGCTGGGAACACTCCTGGGACTTCAGTATTTTATAGTATGGGGAGATTTCCATAAATAGTTTTGGGATCTAATTCAGACTATACTTTCCAACAGGTATTTTGTGATGTGAGGTTGGTGTACCTGCAGTGATAACAGCTGCAGCTAATGAACATCCCTATGACAGGCCTATTGCCATGGAAACCAGAAGGGTTACAGACTACTTGATTTAAAGAAATTACAGCTCCAATAAAGCATTTCTTGCTCTTTTGAGTTCTGATTTAATTAGAAAGCAGAGTGATCTGTACAGTAGATGCTATCTCCAGCAGGTATTGGAGCTGTATATCAACAAAGCTCTTGGCTTGCTTCATCTTAGATTCTCTGTGTTTTGACTGCTGAGCAGATCCTAATCTACCTGTCTAATCTGCTGGAATTTTTATTTTAAGGGTAACCCAAACTTCATAGTATGGTCTGTGATTATATAACCACTGCCTGGAAGCATGGCCACAACTGTGTTAGAAGGAATCTAGGAAAGAAACTACTTCAAACTGTGGCTGATCCTAATTTGCACTCAGATGCAAATTCTGTCCTCTTAATTTTTGAGCATATAATATTTAATAATTTTTTAATTGGGATTTTAATTTTTTACCAAGAGATTGTCACCTATTGATGTCCTGGGCAGCATAGATACATACACAAGTAATATATATAAAACTTAATTTTTAAAATAAGCATGAGAACCATTAATTCTGGGCTAAACAATCCAACTTAAACCAGTTATATTGTGCTTACTTGTGTTTGTCAAACCAAACTACTAATTT